>NC_023749.2:0-300000 GCF_000499845.2 Phaseolus vulgaris
CAAAATACCCAAGGAGTAAGGCGCAGTAAGTCCCAGACCGAGAGTGAACAAAACCGGTTTTCCGAAAACAAAACGTCCTGGCTTTTCTTCCCCGTATCTTCTTTCTGTGATCCGTTTATGGACGTTCCTCCTTGCCTGGGTGCAAACAACACACGAAAGTGCTTGTGTGAGTTTTCTTTCAGCGCAGTACGGACCCAGAATGAAATTGCAGAAATTAGGCCGGAATTTCACAAGTTTCGGTAGAGGATAGCCTTTGTTTTTACAAAATTTCTGAAAAATCTTCCGGAATGGTTTTTTTCCTGAAATTCCACCCAAGAATCTCCACTGAATTTGGGACAAAACGGGACAAGTTTCAGGTCAAACGGATGAGTATTCACCCACGAAAAGAATCAAACAGTTTCGCACACAAACGAACCTTCCTTTCAGCCCTGGCAGTGACGAATAAAAAATTTATTGCCATCTTGTGGGACGAATCTGGGGCTCAAACCTCAGCCAAAACTCAACAGACACAGTGACGAATGTCTGGTAAAAATTTCAGACCAAAATACCCAAGGAGTAAGGCGCAGTAAGTCCCAGACCGAGAGTGAACAAAACCGGTTTTCCGAAAACAAAACGTCCTGGCTTTTCTTCCCCGTATCTTCTTTCTGTGATCCGTTTATGGACGTTCCTCCTTGCCTGGGTGCAAACAACATACGAAAGTGCTTGTGTGAGTTTTTTTCAGCGCAGTACGGACCCAGAATGAAATTGCAGAAATTAGGCCGGAATTTCACAAGTTTCGGTAGAGGATAGCCTTGGTTTTACAAAATTTCTGAAAAATTCTTCCGGAATGGTTTTTTCCTGAAATTCCACCCAAGAATCTCCACTGAATTTGGGACAAAACGGGACAAGTTTCAGGTCAAACGGATGAGTATTCACCCACGAAAAGAATCAAACAGTTTCGCACACAAACGAACCTTCCTTTCAGCCCTGGCAGTGACGAATAAAAAATTTATTGCCAATCTTGTGGGACGAATCTGGGGCTCAAACCTCAGCCAAAACTCAACAGACACAGTGACGAATGTCTGGTAAAAATTTCAGACCAAAATACCCAAGGAGTAAGGCGCAGTAAGTCCCAGACCGAGAGTGAACAAAACCGGTTTTCCGAAAACAAAACGTCCTGGCTTTTCTTCCCCGTATCTTCTTTCTGTGATCCGTTTATGGACGTTCCTCCTTGCCTGGGTGCAACAACATACGAAAGTGCTTGTGTGAGTTTTTTTCAGCGCAGTACGGACCCAGAATGAAATTGCAGAAATTAGGCCGGAATTTCACAAGTTTCGGTAGAGGATAGCCTTGGTTTTACAAAATTTCTGAAAAATTCTTCCGGAATGGTTTTTTCCTGAAATTCCACCCAAGAATCTCCACTGAATTTGGGACAAAACGGGACAAGTTTCAGGTCAAACGGATGAGTATTCACCCACGAAAAGAATCAAACAGTTTCGCACACAAACGAACCTTCCTTTCAGCCCTGGCAGTGACGAATAAAAATTTATTGCCAATCTTGTGGGACGAATCTGGGGCTCAAACCTCAGCCAAAAGTCAACAGACACAGTGACGAATGTCTGGTAAAAATTTCAGACCAAAATACCCAAGGAGTAAGGCGCAGTAAGTCCCAGACCGAGAGTGAACAAAACCGGTTTTCCGAAAACAAAACGTCCTGGCTTTTCTTCCCCGTATCTTCTTTCTGTGATCCGTTTATGGACGTTCCTCCTTGCCTGGGTGCGAACAACATACGAAAGTGCGTGTGTGAGTTTTTTTCAGCGCAGTACGGACCCAGAATGAAATTGCAGAAATTAGGCCGGAATTTCACAACTTTCGGTAGAGGATAGCCTTGGTTTGCACAAAATTTCTGAAAAATTCTTCCGGAATGGTTTTTTCCTGAAATTCCACCCAAGAATCTCCACTGAATTTGGGACAAAACGCGAACGGATGATTATTCACCCACGAAAAAAATCAAATAGTTTCACACACAAACGAACCTTCCTTTCAGCTCTGACAGTGACGAATAAAAAATTTATTGTCAATCTTGTGGGACGAATCTGGTGCTCAAACCTCAGTCAAAACTCAATAGACTCAGTGACGAATGTCTGGTAAAAATTTCAGACCAAAATACCCAAGGAGTAAGGCGTAGTAAGTCCCAGACCGAGAGTAAACAAAACCGGTTTTCCGAAGACAAAACGTCCTGACTTTTCTTCCCTGTATCTTCTTTTTGTGTTTCGTTTACGGACGTGCCTCCTTGCCTTGGTGTAGACAACATATGAAAGTGCTTGTGTGAATTTTTTTCAGCACAATACGGCCCTAGAATGAAATTGCAGACATTAGGCCGGAATTTTACATGTTTCAGTAGAGGATAGCCTTGGTTTGCACAAAATTTCTGAAAAATTCTCCCGAAATAGTTTTTTCCTAAAATTCCACCCAAGAAATGGGTTTATCGTGGGGGTTTTTATCGTGGGTTAGTTTATAGTGGGTGAGTTTATCGTGGGTGAGTTTATTGTAGGTGAATTCATGGTGGTTGATTTTACCGTAGGTGAGTTTATCGTGGGTAATTTTATCCTGGGTGAGTTTATTGTAGGTGAATTCATGGTGGTTGATTTTTCCGTAGGTGAGTTTATCGTGGGTAATTTTATCCTGGGTGAGTGTATTGTGGGTGAGATTATCGTGCGTGATTTTATCGTGGGTGATTTTATAGTGGGGTATTTTATCGTGGTTGAGTTTAAGGTGGGTGAGTTTATTGTTGGTTTGTTTAACGTGGGTGTGTTTATCGTGGGTGAGTCTCTCGTGGGTGAGTTTATCGTGGTGAGTTTATTGTTGGTTTATTGAACGTGAGTGTGTTTAAGGTCAAACGGATGGGTATTCAACCACGAAAAATATGAAACAGTTTCACACACAGACGAACCTTCCTTTCAACCCTGGCAGTGACGAATAAAAAAATTTATTGCCAATCTTGTGGGACGAATCTGGGGCTCAAATCTCAGCCAAAACTCAATAGACACAGTGACGAATGCTTGGTAAAAATTTCAGACCAAAATACCCAAGGAGTAAGGCGTAATAAGTCCCAGACCGAGAGTGAACACAATCGGTTTTCCGAAAACAAAACGTCCTGGCTTTTCTTCCCCGTATATTCTTTTTGTGATTCGTTTACGGATGTGCCTCCTTGCCTGGGTGCAAACAACATACGAAAATGCTTGTGTGAATTTTTTTCAGCGCAATATGGACCCAGAATGAAATTGCAGAAATTAGTCCGGAATTTCACAAGTTTTAATAGAGGATAGCCTTGGTTTGCACAAAATTTCTGAAAAATTCTCCCGGAATAGTTTTTTCCTGAAATTCCACCCAAGAATCTCCACTGAATTCGGGACAAAACGGGACAAATTGCAGGTCAAACGGATGAGTATTCACCCACGAAAAAAATCAAATAGTTTCACACACAAAAGAACCTTCCTTTCAGCCCTGACAGTGATGAATAAAAAATTTATTGTCAATCTTGTGGGACGAATCTGAGGCTCAAACCTCAGTCAAAACTCAATAGACACAGTGACGAATGCCTGGTAAAAATTTCAGACCAAAATACCCAAGGAGTAAGGCGTAGTAAGTCCCAAACCGAGAGTGAACAAAACCGGTTTTCCGAAAACAAAACGTCCTGACTTTTCTTCCCCGTATCTTCTTTTTGTGATTCGTTTACGGACGTGCCTCTTTGCCTGGGTGCAAACAACATACGAAAGTGCTTGTGTGAAATTTTTTCAGCGCACTACGGACCCAAAATGAAATTGCAGAAATTAGTCCGGAATTTCACAAGTTTCGATAGAGGATAGCCTTGGTTTGCACAAAATTTCTCAAAAATTCTCCTGGAATAGTTTTTTCCTGAAATTCCACCCAAGAATCTCCACTGAATTTGGGACAAAACGCGACAAATTTCAGGTCAAACAGATGAGTATTCACCCACGAAAAAAATCAAATAGTTTCACACACAAACGAACCTTCCTTTCAGCCCTGACAGTGACGAATAAAAAATTTATTGTCAATCTTGTGGGACGAATCTGGTGCTCAAACCTCAGTCAAAACTCAATAGACTCAGTGACGAATGTCTGGTAAAAATTTCAGACCAAAATACCCAAGGAGTAAGGCGTAGTAAGTCCCAGACCGAGAGTGAACAAAACCGATTTTCCGAAAACAAAACGTCCTGACTTTTCTTCCCTGTATCTTCTTTTTGTGTTTCGTTTACGGACGTGCCTCCTTGCCTGGGTGTAGACAACATATGAAAGTGCTTGTGTGAATTTTTTTCAGCGCAATACGGCCCTAGAATGAAATTGCAGTAATTAGGCCGGAATTTTACAAGTTTCGGTAGAGGATAACCTTGGTTTGCACAAAATTTCTGAAAAATTCTCCCGAAATTGTTTTTTCCTAAAATTCCACCCAAGAAATAGGTTTATCGTGGGGGATTTTATCGTGGGTTAGTTTATAGTTGGTGAGTTATGGTGGGTGATTTTATCGTAGGTGAGTATATCGTGGGAGAGTTTATCGTGGGTAATTTTATCGTGTGTGAGTTTATCGTGAGTGAGTTTATCATAAGTGACTTTATCGTGGGTGAGTTTATCGTGTGTAAATTTATCGTGGGTAATTTTATCGTGGGTGATTTTATCCTAGGTCACTTTATCGTGGGTGACTTTATCATGTGTTACTTTATGGTGGATGAGTTTATGGTGGGTGAGTTTATCGTTGGTGAGTTTATCGTGGGTGAGTTTATCGTGGGTGAGTTTATTGTGAGTGAGTTTATTGTGCCTGATTTTATCATGGGTGAGTTTATGGTTGGTAATTTAGTCGTGGGTGAGTTTATCGTGGGTGAGTTTATTGTGGGTGAGTTTATCATGGGTCAGTTTATTGTAGGTGAGTTTATCGTGGGTGAGTTTATTGTGGGTGAATTTATCGTGGGTGATTTTATTGTTTGTGATTTTATCGTGGGTGATTTTATCTTGGGTGATTTTATCATGGGTGCTTTTATCGTGTGTGAGTTTATCGTGGCTGAGTTTATCGTGGCTCATTTTATTGTAGGTGAGTTTATCGTGGGTGAGTTTATCGTGGGTGAATTTATCGTGGGTTATTTTATCGTTTGTGATTTTATCGTCGGTGATTTTATCTTGGGTGATTTTATCGTGGGTGCTTTTATCGTGGGTGAGTTTATGGTGGGTGAGTTTATCGTGGGTGATTTTATGGTGGGTGTGTTTATCGTGGGTGAGTTTATGGTGGATGAGTTTATGGTGGGTCAGTTTATCGTTGGTGAGTTTATCGTGGGTGAGTTTTTCGTGGCTGTTTTAATGTGGTTGATTTTTATGTGGGTGAGTTTATCGTGGGTGAATTTATTGTGGGTGAGTTTATCGTGCCTGATTTTATCGTGGGTGAGTTTATGGTTGGTAATTTAGTCGTGGATGAGTTTATCATGGGTGATTTTATTGTAGGTGAGTTTATCATGGGTCAGTTTATTGTAGGTGAGTTTATCGTGGGTGAGTTTATTGTGGGCGAATTTATCGTGGGTAATTCTATCGTGGGTGATTTTATCCTAGGTGACTTTATCGTGGGTGATTTTATCTTGGGTTACTTTATGGTGGATGAGTTTATGGTGGGTGAGTTTATCGTGAGTGAGTTTATCGTTGGTGAGTTTATCGTGGGTGAGTTTATCATGGTTGATTTATTGTGGCTGATTTTTATGTGGGTGAGTTTATCGTGGGTGAGTTTATTGTGGGTGAGTTTATCGTGCCTGATTTTATCATGGGTGAGTTTATGGTTGGTAATTTAGTCGTGGGTGAGTTTATCGTGGGTCATTTTATTGTGGGTGAGTTTATCATGGGTCAGTTTATTGTAGGTGAGTTTATCGTGAGTGATTTTATCGTTTGTGATTTTATCGTGGGTGATTTTATCTTGGGTGATTTTATCATGGGTGCTTTTATCGTGTGTGAGTTTATCGTGGCTGAGTTTATCGTGGGTAAGTTTATCGTGGCTCATTTTATTGTAGGTGAGTTTATCGTGGGTGAATTTATCGTGGGTTGTTTTATCGTTTGTGATTTTATCGTGGGTGATTTTATCTTGGGTGATTTTATCGTGGGTGCTTTTATCGTGGGTGAGTTTATCCTAGGTGAGTTTATCGTGGGTGAGTTTATCGTGGGTGAGTTTATGGTGGGTATGTTTATCGTGGGTGAGTTTATGGTGGATGAGTTTATGGTGGGTCAGTTTATCGTTGGTGAGTTTATCGTGGGTGAGTTTTTCGTGGTTGTTTTAGTGTGGTTGATTTTTATGTGGGTGAGTTTATCGTGGGTGAGTTTATTGTGGGCGAGTTTATCGTGCCTGATTTTATCGTGAGTGAGTTTTTCATGGTTGATTTATTATGGTTGATTTTTATGTGGGTGAGTTTATCTTGGGTGAGTTTATTGTGGGTAAGTTTATCGTGGGTAAGTTTATCATGGGTCAGTTAATTGTAGGTGAGTTTATCATGGGTGAGTTTATCGTGGGTGATGTTATGGTGGGTTAGTTTATTGCCGGTGAGTTTATTGTGGTTGAGTTTATCGTGGGTGAGTTTATCGTGGGTGATTTATCATTGGTGAATTTATCATGGGTGAGTTTATGATGTGTGATTTTATCGTAGGTGAGTTTATTGTGGGTGAGTTTATCGTGGGTGAGTTATCGTGGATGATTTTCTTGTGGGTGACTTTATCGTTGGTGATTTTATCGTGGGTGAGTTTCTCGTGGGTATTTTTTTCATGGGTTTGTTTATCGTGGGTTAGTTTATCGTAGGTGTCTTTATCGTGGGTGACTTTATCGTTGGTGAGTTTATTGTTAGTGAGGTTATTGTTGGTGAGTTTATTGTGGGTGATTTTATCGTTCGTGAGTTTATTGTGGGTGAGTTTATCGTGTTTGAAGTTTATGGTGGGTGATTTTATGGTGGGTGAGTTTATCGTGTGTGAGTTTATCGCGGTTGAGTTTATGGTGGGTGATTTTATCGTGGGTGAGTTTAACGTTGGTGAGTTTATCGTGGGTAAATTTATTGTGGTTGATTTATCGTGGGTGATTTTATGGTAGGTGAGTTCATCGTTGGTGTGTTTATCGTGGGTGTTTTTATCAAGGGTGAGTTTATCGTGGTTGTGTTTATCATGGGTTATTTTATCGTGGGTGATTTTATGAAGGGTGAGTTTATCGTGGGTGATTTTATCGTGGGTGAGTTTATCGTTGGTGACTTTATCGTGGGTGATTTTATGGTAGGTAAGTTTATCGTGGGTGAGTTTATCGTAGGTGAATTTATCGTTGATGTGTTTATCGTGGGTGTGTTTATCGTGAGTGATTTTATCGTGGGTGACTTTATCGTGGGTGATTTTATCGTGGATGAGTAATCGTTGATTATTTTCCTGTGGGTGACTTTATCGTGGGTGAGTTTATCGTGAGTGATTTTATTGTGGTTGATTTTATCATGGGTGAGTTTATCGTGAGTGAGTTTATCGTGAGTGATTTTACTGTGGGTGATTTTATCGTGAGTGATTTTATCATAGGTGACTTTATCGTGGGTGAGTTTATTGTGGGTGAGTTTATTGTTTGTGAGTTTATTGTGGGTGATTTATCGTTGGTGAATTTATTGTGATGATCAGAGCTTTGATACCATATTACAAAATAAAACAAAGATGAACAAAAAAGAACAAATATGAACAAAAAAATAAACTGAAGACAAAGGATATGAGAATAAATATCTATTCTTTCTTGTTATTAAAATCAAAACAAATTATCTTAGTATATACAAGTAGTACACTCATTTTTTGTTTAACTAAAGAGGAAAAGAATCAATAATTAGATATTAGAATCATAACACACAAAGACAAAATAAATAAAAGTTATTCACCTCTATAAAAAGAAACAAGTGATAAGTAGAAAAAACACCCAATTATTTTCCTCTATAAAATAAAATAATTGATAATTAAAAAATACACGCAACTAATATTAAGAATGTTTCTATAAGTCACTAGTATTCGTTTTTCTTTAATAAACCGAAAGTTGGCGCCACTGTGGATGAAACAACAATCGTCACCGCAGCCCCCACCAAATCCAATTTACTATACTCTAATAATTGAATATCTATTTTTTGTTCTACGTTTTTATGTTTTATAATTTTTATTATATCTTGAAGTTTATATACAGTATATTTATTTATTTTTATTCAACTGAATTTTAAAGATTTAATCAAAAATTACAAATGATCTAAAATCGAGAAAAAAATAGAATCTAAAATCGCAAATTAAAAATAAAAAATTGCAATTACAATTTTTTTTTCTAAATTTAATAATAAAGTTCTCTTAAAAATATAAATAAATATGCTTGAAATATAGAACAAATTTTGTGTAAGCGTGATGCAAAGTTTAATGAGAAGGAGGTGTAAGTTGATTTTTTTGGGTGCGGGTAGAAATTGCCATCTTAATGTATCAGGCCCATTTTGAAATGGTGTAAAAGCTGCACCGTTTTAGAGCTGCGCCGCCCAGTTTCGTCTTCTTCACTCTGAAGGACGCTAACTCCACTCAAACTGATCGCTGATTCTCGTCGATTGAGTACTTTTCTCCCAAAGCACCGTGTATGTTACTAGATTCTGATTTTCGTTGATTCTGATTCTTGGTTTCACATTGTTTAAGGGGGCAATTTTCGCTCTCCTTTTCCTTTTCTCTCTAATTTTCACGTCTAATAATCTCCTTTCCTTTTATCTTGTGTTTGATTAGTGCAGGCACAGTACAAATAGCTGAGATACGGAGAAAGCAACATTTATATTTTTATGTACCAGGTTTGAATGAAATAATTATATTCTCTCCTATGTTTACGACGGTGTCGGTCTCACAAAGTTTGCTGAGCTGCTGCTGATTTTATTACTCATGTTCTTGTTCTTGTTTCGGTAAATTTAAATAGTTGTTGAGCTGCTAAGGTCCTATTTTGTTTGGATGAGGCTTATTGTTTTTCTTATTGTGTGTGTTGATGCTTATTGTTGCTTTTAATTTTTTGATTGATGCTCACTGGACCCAGTGGTCAAGGAATAAACCCAAGCAGTTTTGGTTGTTCTAAAGTTGGTCAAGTAAGCATGTGGTGTTATTATTGTGCGCTATCTTTGTGTGTGTTACACCGTTTCCTGAATTCTTTTCTTCCATTTTAAATCCACTGTCCTCCTACTGATGTTCCCTAAACAACACATTCAGGTTCGGGTTAGTTAGGGACTTTGAGAGTATCTGCACCTAGCTTGTTGCCGTGTCCAAATAGCAATATCTTTTAATTAGTTTAACATTCCACTCTATTTGAATTGGTGATTGCCCCCACAATTAATTTATTTATTATAGAAATAGAATTGGACACTTAACCTAGGTTTTCATAACATTTTGTGATTGAAAATGCTAGGTATCGCAGTGGTGCCTTCCACTCTAGTTCACAGCGACGCCGCCAGTTCTCTCACTCCGCAACAAAACGACATCCGTCATACCGTGAAACTACACCACTGGAGCTGAACCCTAAAACTTCAGGGTAACGATGCAGCACGACGAGGTCATATGGCAAGTTATCAGGCACAACCATTGCAGTTTCTTGGCCAAGTAACAGTTCCCTAACTTTTTTTCAAGATTTTCTTTCAGATATATGATTTTGTTTTATTAATGTTGCTGTTACGAGCTCAAACTAATTGTTCACTTTTTTTTTCTTGTAGAATTACGACGGGGAATTTTTGTAGAAACCCTTACAACGTTACTGGGGTTTGTAACAGAAGTTCGTGCCCTTTGGCTAATAGTCGCTATGCCACTATTCGAGATGACAATGGTACTTTTATTTACAAACATTTTTTTTGTCTCTTTAGGCTAGGTTTTGTTTTCGCTAGAAATTGATGCAATGTACTATGTAGTAGTGCTTTAAGTCGCTTAAGTTATCATTTTGTTGGTACTATAATGTCTTATAGTCCTGTTTGGATAAATTTCTGGAATTTACAGAAGGTAAAATCGACTTATGTACTTCGGTTTATGGTGAAGTTAGATAGGAGAGTTTTTATGAAAGTTGTAGTGTGTTGAATGTTGATTTTTTTTCTCATTTTCTTCTCTGGCAAGCACTTGTTGAGAAGTTTATCCAAACATTTCTATAGATTATAGAAAGCTTCACCGTAAAGCGTATTGAAATTTGTTAAAAAGAGTTTGTGCCAGCCACTTTCATAATTTTAACCAGATAGCTTCAATTTTCTGCATAACTACCAAAGATAAATTTAACTAAGCTCATATATGCTCCTCCGAACACCCCTAAATGGCTATCTTCATCAATGACAAGTCCATAAATGGGGAATTCATGAAAAGACAAAATATGCTAAGAATCATAATTTTGCTTTGGGTGTTGCAGGAGTGTTTTATCTTTACATGAAAACTATAGAACGAGCTCACATGCCGAAAGATTTGTGGGAAAGAGTAAAGCTGCCGAGGAATTATGAGAAGGCACTTGAAGTCATAGACAAACATCTGGTACTGATGATATATGTAGTCTTTCGGATATTTAAGTATTCAACATTTTACTGGTTAGTGGTTGTCAAGAATGAATGTGTGTTTGACCTTTCTGAATTGGCAGATGTATTGGCCCAAGCTTCTTATACACAAGATAAAGCAACGATTGACTAAAATGACCCAAATGCGGATACGTATGAGAAAACTTGCTTTGAAGACGAGGTTTGAAATCATATTCTCATATTTAGTTTGTTTTATCATGTTTACCCGTACATATTTTTTATATAAGTAGATTGTGCTCCAGATGCTCTAATTTTCGTATCACTTGAATAACTAGTCTGATAAATGCATTTTTGCATGTGTGAAGGAAAGTTAATTCCGTGAAGGAATAAAATTGTCATAGAAGAATTTTATCACATGGAGTAAAACCTCAATACCCTTCCGTATTACATGTGATTTTCACTAAATGTGTTGCTGATTGTATAGATTTTGGGCTAAATTTGGTTTGTTTCTTGAAATAAAGGAAACCAGACTAGGAAAGCAAATGTTTGGCTATTGCTGTCATCATGCTTAACTCTGCTGCTGAAAATCCATTTTAGGGAAAATAACACATTGTTTCAGCTTAGGGAAAAAAATGGATCTTCCACCTGTAGATCTAATTTTATAACCTTCTTAATTTTAATTTTCACCCAATATTTTAAAATGTTTTTTATGATTTTGGTAGTTTGACATGTAATTGCATTCCAAACTTCTTCAAAATGAATTCTGTGGAAAATTAATTCTTAGATGATAAGTTTATAAAAGAGGGGAGCTTATCTGCTTAATGAGAGGCAAATCACACTAGAAAGAAACTGTCGCCCTATACTCTTAATTGCTATTGATTTCTGTTTTTCAGGTTTTTCCCTCTTCTCTCTGTTTAGTTCCTCATATTTGTTTAATTATGAAACACTTATAAGAAATCATTTACTTGTATATTGTAATGCACCAACCAAACCATGTTTATTTAGTCAATTTATGTATTTAGAAATATAGGTCCCATGGGATTTGTTTTTTGTATTGAACCATTTTGAGTATTTAGTAATAAATTATTCTATTTTTATCTCTCATCTTTTGAGCGCTAAATTTTCAACAGCAAAATTAGTTAGTTAGTTGTAATCCCATTTTATTTGAGGATAAATTCCTTTTTCCAGAATTTAAATTGGAGTTCATTTGAATGCTGTGACTTCATATGTATTCTGTTACGAACCAAGAAAACGCACCCAAAGATAAGCCAACAACACAGAAAAACTACTGAATAACCTCTGTATTATTTCTACTGAACTTTACACTCGGAACATCCACAAAGAAAACGATTATTCCTTTTACACAAGACTTTCCCTGTCTACAAAACTGTATTAAAAAAAACGTAACCCCTTTACTAAACCGGTTGGTCTTTATTTAAAGACCAACCCTGCACTGCTACCTTACCCTTTATTCTTAACATTTTTCCTATAATATACCTTCCAAGTCCTTCCCTTATTTTGTGTCCTAACATATTCTTCTTGTCTGTTATTTATGCACATGTATGTATGCATTATTTTGAATACGATTTTATGTTTAAGGTGCGATCATACATTGTGTTATATTCATGCGACAAATTTTCTTATCTTTTAACTATAGTTCTATATTTAAGCTGATGTCTCTATTAAATGTTCATAGCAATTTATCATATTATTTATTGTGGTTGCTGTTTTACAGGGAGAAAATAATGACAACTCCAAGGAAAGAGAAAAAGAGAGAGTCTCGAAGAGAAGAGAAGGCTGAAAAAGCAGCTCTGTTAGAAAAGGTTATAGTTAATCCTACTGTTACCCATACACATTGAATTGTATGTTGTTTTCACTTTACTCATTGTTGCTTTTCAATATTATGTAGTCTATTGAAAAAGAGCTATTAGAACGCCTTCAAAAAGGAGTTTATCAACAAAGTGATATATACAATTATCCGCTTGAAGAGTACAATAAAGTTCTTGATATGGAGAATCTTCAACCAGCTGATGAAGAGGTTATCTACCAACCCATTTTTTTTCTGCTACCTATCATGTTTCAGTAAAAAACTATTTCAAATTGAACCCTTTCTAATGTATATAATCTATGAATTTGTTTATTTTTTGTTTTTGGAATGGACAGGAACCAGAGGTAGAATATGTAGAAGGATATGATGAACTTGAACAGGAAGAAGATATTGAGGATTTTGGTGGTTTTGCAACTCATAAGTCACCGGGTAATTATGTGATGAAGAAAATGGTCAAATTTAGTTTAGAAGCTTTGGAACATGCATTGACTATTTTTGACATGTTCAAATAGTGAATTATGTTCCCATTTTTGTTTTAAAAATTTGCTTACTACACAAGGAATTTGCTTTTGCCTGATTGAAACCCAAATTCAAGGATTCTGACATGCATGGTATGATAGGATAGTATAATCTTTAGTTTAATTTCAACTCGAAGTACTGAAAATTTCAGATTAGAATTTTGTTGGCTTCATAATTTTTTTTTAATAACTTTTTTGTTTTCATTTTGTCTTTTGAGGCAGGAATAAGATCTTGGAATTCTTTTTCATTTTTAATCACAAACTTATGGTAATTATGATGATAAAAGGAATTTTTTTAATACAATGTTTACTGATCTACAATCACATCTTTACAAACTTAAGTCCCGCCCTAGAAGAAACAATAATTAGCTGTCACATACAATGCTGGTTTCTGCTTGGCTAGAACTTGAAATGCTCAGTTGCGTGTGATGTTTGTGTTATGTGTTGATTATTTCACTACTTGTTAGATGAGAGCCTTTCTTATTGAGAAGGAATCTGTGAGTTCATGAGTTTAGAAAAAGTTCCAAACTGAAACATTAGAAAAGCAAAAGCATGATAGTGTACTTACCTATGCAGCCAGAAGCACTGATGATGAAGAGGATGATGAAGAGGAAGATGATGAAGCAGTTGATCAGAGTAGAGCAAAAAGGAAAATGATTTTAGCTTCCAAGAAACTTGAGAAGAACGGCCTAGATTCTAAATCGAAGAAGACAAGGGTCCTTGTTGAGGTAATTATACAATGTTTCCTTCTATGAAAAGAATATCAGCACTTTAAATGCTATTTGATATAGTAATTCTATGAATTGCTGTCTGTGAACATCTTACCCTAGAGGAACTTTTGCATACAATAATTTCAATGTTGTTTTCAAACAAATGATGCCACCGACTGCAATTTCATTACTCTGGACTTTCAAGATAGACTGTTAGAAAGTGGAAACCTTTTTGTTCTTCCGAGGCTGAAAATAGAGCCAATGCCTCTATTTTTGGAAATTAGTTATGAACAAAGCTAATCCAATTTTTTCTTCAATAATGTTATACGTGCATGTCTAATCTATGTGATGAGGATTACAGACAATAATGTCAATCAAGTCTTTTGTGGATATTTTCCCTTCTTGCTTGATATTACCTAGTTTTTGTTGGTTTTGGTTTGCCAAAGCCATTCTAAAAGTTATGACGATGATTTTGACACATGTTGTGTTTTTTATGATTAACATGCATTTAAGTTTAAAAAGCACGGCTCATTAGTTCCATTCGATCTTTGAAGTTTAGAAGTAACGTTTAGTTGCAAGAAACTGCTAAAGCGAACTGTATGAGTGCCAAACAGTGTTGAATTCAGTGCATTCCATATTTTAGAGAGAATTTCTTCACTATTGACGTTGATTGAGTTTTATTAGAAGGTGAACTCTAAGCATAACTTAACAATTTCATAGAACTGGCTTAGAAAATTGAATTGCATCTACTTACATATTATAATTTAAATATATCTGTAGTTAATGAGATCTCTAACACCTCTCGTCTAGGATGTACAAATACTTTTAAGTGGTCCGATAATGGGTAAGAGTATAGGTCTAACAAATTTTCCTAGGATAGACTTTACTACCATCTTAGAAATGAACTCTACAGAATTGGCTTGGAATGTGACATATTGCTTGTCCATATGTGATCTCGAAAAAGTTTACAGATGAATGAAATACTTAAATTAGTTTTTGGTTCAAAATCTGATATTGTAACCTTGATTTTCTTTGGTCTCAGGTTGAGCAAGAGGATGCTGATGAAAGACAGAGGGTGGTACAATAGTTGTATTTACTGTTTTTATGGACAGAAGAAAACTACTATAGCAAAAACGCAATTTTGATTGTTGAGTCTTTTAATTTTTTTCCTATCCATATAAAAATTATATACAATTTCCATTTCCCTTTTCAATTTATTTAATGTTTGTTTTGAACGAGTTCTGGCAAATGCCATAAAGTGTAGTCTAGTGTGGTTTTATAGAAACGGAGCATCTCATTCCTGCATTTAATCGAGTGACTCTGATAATTTCTTGTGTCACGATGATCAGCAAGGTTTTCGAGACATTTAGTTTTAAGAAAGTTAAGCACATTGTATCATTTTTTTTTCCTGAAACTGATTTTCACTTGCAGTTGCTTTGCTTACACCTTACATTACAAAAATAGGTTGTGGAACTTGGGGGTCGAGAAATTATTTTCATCAAATAAAGGAGATTGGTTAAGAAAAAATCTTATGTATAATTTGTACAGTTAAAATCTTTTTGTGAGATAATGTGTGATATGTAATGTGATGTGTGCTGGAATTCACCATTAAATGTTTTTAAGAAGTTCACGATAGTATGGTATTACTTAGTATCTTAGATCTGTCTATCGTCTATCTGTGAGCTTTTACTTAGTATATATGGAGTCAGTCTTAACCTTGTGTCTGTCATTATGATTCTCTCTTTACTGTCTGATTAATGCTAATTAATCCAAATTTCCGTCCTATGTTATTTTCTTTACATTATTCATTTACATCGGTCTCCTACCTAAATGACCAAGGATCGGTTCCAGGTCCATAACCCAAAAATATTCAAATATTTTATATATATTATGAAGGTATGGTGTTTAGAGGTGGACTCCTACATAATCTTTTTTGTAACTATGACATAATCCCTTTATCACTGCAATGAACCTTTATCACTGCAATCTCTGAACGTCTTTACATATGTGCTATATTTATAGAGTTTTTTTTTTTTTTTTTTTCTGATGTCCTCTCATTTATTTATTTTTTATTCAGGAAAATATGATAATAAATTTAAATAATAATAATCATATATTTTATTTTCAGAATAATATCATAATAGATTTAAATAATAACAATCACATATATCTTTATACATCAATTTATGAGTTTATAAAGAATTATCAATCAATATTTTATTAGTTTTCCTCTATCTTTATATAACTAATAGATAAAGAATCTCTGATATATTGACAAAATATTAAAAGATAAACAAATGATGAAAAAACTCATTTCTCTATCAGAAATATACCGAATTAAAATGTAACAATCATTTTCTTTATTACCTCACATCGAATTTATATATAATTTAAGATCATATTGATTATTTAACCGATATACTCGAACCCTCCATATATCTTGCAAAACAACACTCGGTTTAAAATATGTTTTAATACTTATAAATAGGATCCACTTTAATTTTTTTTTCATATTAAAACATATTTAATAATATTGTTTCAAGAGTTTTCTTTGCGTTTTGTTGTTTTACTGTAACTACACCCCAAACCTTCCAACCTACACCCCAAATCCTATATCCTATACTTTAAACCTTACACCCCCACCTTAAAACTTACACCTCTCACCCTAAACCTTACACCCTAAATTCTACGCAACAAGGCTTAATAACTCTACTAGAAAACCTTCAAAAACAAAACATTCATGCTTTCCTTATATTTATTTTTTATGTTTTGTTTCTGAACGTGTATCCTTAACTTGATACAACATATGAAAGTACTATATATTTAAAAAAATTTCAACGTACTATGAATTTAGAATAAATTCGTGAAAATTAGGACAAAATTTCACAAATCACAGACAATACGAAAGCCTGAGTGAAAAAAATTTCTCATAAATTTTTTCAGGAGAAATTTTTGTTCAAATTCTATGTAATAATCTCAACAAAATTTGGAAAAAAAAGCGACAAATTTCAATTTAAGCAACAGAAGAGTATTGAATTAGAAAAAAAAAAAACTTTACACACACAATGAGTATTTTAAAAGTTATGGAAGTGCAGTTAGGAATTATCGGGTTGCAGAAGCAAAACCCAGATTGTAATTAGCTATTTATGGCACGCTCTAAGCGAGGATGTCATGCTACCATACTTTTGTGTTTTTTAATAAGGAAGGGTGTCCTCGTTTTCATATGAAAAGTATATTAATGTTATAAGTTGTGTTCACCGGTTTTTTTTTTCATTATTATATTGTAACATGCGTGGTCCTCGTGGGACGCCTTCTATGTTTTCCATTATATTGTTATACTGGAAGCGGGATTGATGAGTGTGAGATAGCCAGCTAGCTGCATCTCAGCCATTACATTCTTGTCTATCTCTGACCTTGGCACAGAAACACTTAGTCGCACAGAGCTGGTGTTGACCATGAGAATGTTAGGAATATCATCTCTGAATTTGACCCCATTTACATGTGGTATCGTTACTTTGATTGCTACGGTGCTGATATGGTGGTTTTGGAATGCACTCAACTGGATATGGCTGAGACCTAAGAGGATAGAGAGGCGTCTAAAGGAGCAGGGTATCCAAGGAAATTCCTACCGTCCCTTGGTTGGAGATATCAGAGATATGATTAAAATGATTAAGGAAGCCAAATCCAAACCCATGGATCCTCACTCTAATGACATTGCACCTCGTGTATTGCCTTACGTTGTCCACACCATCGCTAAATACGGTGAGTCACTCACATACCACATGAATTCTCATACTACTCTTTTCTTTTTGTAACCTATCACCTGGATGAAATTTTTGTTGTATCTCCGTACTCAGTCATTAGACTGGAACCTCATTACTTAACTACAACGTGAACCACTTGGTCATGCTCCCTTTTATACTTCCCTGTGACTTCGTCAACCTTTTAATGCCAAACCTTTATCCACTCAGTTGTCAAATTGAAATTCGCTTTGTATAAGAAAACGGAATGAACAGCACCTAATAAAAATTGCTAACACATATTATTCAATACAGGTAAGAATTCATTTATGTGGCTTGGACCAAGACCAAGGGTATTCATCTTGGATCCGGACAAATTCAAAGAAATGGCTACAAAGGTCTATGACTTTCAAAAGCCCGACATGAGTCCACTTTTCAAGCTCCTAGCATCAGGATTTGCAAATTATGACGGTGACAAGTGGGCTAAACACAGAAAGATCGTGAGTCCAGCATTTAATGTAGAGAAATTGAAGGTTAGTTTGTGGTTTATATCTGTGCACTTGTATGATCTGCAGGTTATCTCGTAAAATGACTTGCATTAGCATGCAAACAGGTCAAATAAACAAAAGGAATTGGCTACATTACTTCCATAGGGAATTAATGAACCCTCTCGTGTGAAATTTCCACTATGACATTTAAAAATATCGTGGAGCGTGTCAAACGTTGAAAGTATTTCTAAAGAATGGCACTAGTATGACATTACCTCTTTTCCACAAGAGAAGCCATTCACATCTCTAGTGTTGTTTGGTCGTTTTTGATGCATGATAAACCCTTATGTTTCTTTACGAGTGACGTTAACACACTACGACATGGTCTGTTTTTATGATTCATGAAAAATTGCCACAGGTCTTAGTACCGATATTTTGCCAGAGTTGCGACGATTTGATCAGTCAATGGGAGAGTGCGCTATCTTCGTCCAATGGGTCGTGTGAGTTAGATGTGTGGCCTTTTGTCCAAAACGTGTCAAGCGACGTCCTTGCTCGTGCAGGCTTTGGAAGTAGCTTCGAAGAAGGAAAAAGGGTATTCGAACTTCAAAGGGAAATGCTTCAACTCACAATGACGCTCTTTAAGTTTGCTTTCATTCCAGGTTACAGGTAATACTACATTTGGAACTAAAATTCATTTATGTTTTGGTTATACAAAGCAAATCCGTTCCAGGAGAAAGCAATTGGTGGCTTCAATTGGGCGTGTAGAGATTTGGTGGTGGCATTTTGATGAATGACACTTTTAATCGTTCATATGTGGTAGGTTTCTGCCAACGCGTACCAACAGGAGGATGAAAGCAATTGACAACGAAATAAGAACATCACTTATGGGTATCATAAACAGAAGATTAAAAGCAATCGAAGCAGGGGAGCCTGCGAACAATGACTTGTTAGGCATACTGTTGGAATCAAATTACAGGGAATCTGAAAAAAGTAGTGGTGGAGGAATGAGTTTAAGGGAAGTAGTGGAAGAAGTGAAGCTATTTTACTTGGCAGGGCAGGAAGCGAATGCAGAGCTACTGGTCTGGACTTTGTTATTATTAAGCAAGCATCCTGATTGGCAAGCAAAGGCGAGGGAGGAGGTTTTCCAGGTGTTCGGTAATCAAAAGCCAGATTATGAGAGGCTTGGGCAGCTTAAAATTGTAAGTTTGATATAATTAACATAAGATAATGTCTTGACTTCATTCATTTGAAGAGGGATAACATTTCTGTTCACTCTTTATCGAACAGGTGTCAATGATTCTACAGGAGAGTCTCAGATTATATCCACCAGTAGTTATGTTCGCTCGGTATCTTCGTAAAGATACAAAACTTGGAGACCTTATAATTCCAGCAGGAGTTGAGCTTGTAGTACCTGTGTCAATTTTACACCAGGAAAGGGAGTTTTGGGGCGATGATGCCGGGGAATTCAATCCAGAAAGATTCTCGGAAGGTGTCTCGAAGGCAACAAAAGGCAAGCTTTCATACCTGCCATTTGGATGGGGTCCTCGAATATGCATAGGACAAAACTTTGGTTTGTTAGAGGCAAAAGTAGCTGTGTCAATGATCCTGCAACGTTTCTCCCTCGAGTTTTCTCCGTCTTATGCTCATGCCCCGTCCTTTATTATTACTCTGCAGCCTGAGCGTGGGGCTCACATCATTTTACACAAACTGTAGAATGCAGTTTTACGGCCTCTTTTGATACAAGTACAAGTGTTTTTGAGAGTTTTTCTATGGAAAATATGTGTTTTTCAGTAGAGAAACTATCGATGCATTTTTACTTTGAATCCGAACAGACCTTTCTGTTGTTAGTAAAAAAAAATCAAATAAATTAGGCTTCTTTGAAGCTTGCTTGCATTCTTAAGGAGCCTGTAATGTTAATTTCCCATCCCTAGTAGTTTTTTCGAAAGATGAGAAATATGAACCTTTAAAGGACATCTATTTCAAGATCAAGTCAGGATTGTTAGATCCATGATAGTTAGTATTGCACAATACGTGATTCAGAAGTCTGGTAATGCAAATTATTATCAACGCATTGTTTTGTTTGATTTACTACATTCCATGGATTACTCGAGTATTGCTGGAATCACAATCTCGAAGTCAATCACATGATATTGAGATCAAGTATGTATCTTTCTCTCAACTCATCAAAACATTTTTTCTAAAGAAAAAGTAACAAAAGGTTTCAAAGTCAATAAATATATCAAGTGCAATACTCCAGTCTAGTGATCGAAACATTAAGATTATGATAATTTTAATATAAGTTGTATTTTATCACAGTAATTCGGGGAATAAATATTATTTTTGTCTTTTAAGATATAGAAAGTGATGGATAAGTTCCTTAATAAAATGTGTAGCATTTGGCTTCTTAAAATTGAATGTCGTTGAGTATGTAAGTAGACTTCCTGTTGATTATGATAATTTTATTATAAATAGTTGTTTATTATCACAGTAAATCGAAGAGTGAATATTTATTTTCATCTTTGAAGAGATAGAAAGCGATGGGTAAATTTCTAAATAAAAAATTTTAGGCATTTAGGTTTTTAAATAATTTCGTTTAATTACCAATGAAGTGAGGGAAGTGAACAACATGTTAAATGTAAAAGTATATCTTTTTTTCCATCTTAACTAATCTTTGTGTCTTTTGATTGAAAACATGGTGTTTAGAATGGGGCAAAGTTAAAATGGAAAGAAAAGAAAGTGAACGCTAACCCGTAATTAGCGTCCAACACATAATCCACCAAATGAATGGAAGTTAATGATGTAGAGTGGACTTCAATATAGAAGACGTGATTAACATCGGTTAGAACGACGTTAAATCCTCGTAATTGTTAAAGTTAGTATCTCTTATGTTTTATTTAAAGTTGTCTCAAAAGAGCATCCAATCTTGAAAGTAAGACTTCAAGTCCATGTGTTGCGGAGTCTACACAAAGAAGACGATGAAGGTATAACGGACTATTAAAGGAGAATTGAATGGAGTACAAACTAAAATTTGATACCTGCAAAAATATTATCTAAAATATAAAGGATATAAAGCAAAATACAATATAAAGGATATAGAGAAAAATACGCACATAATTTATATCGGTTTACCCACAGCCTAGGCTATGTCCAATCCCCTTAAGCAACTTACTCAAGAGTCTTTATCAACTTAAGTATTCTCCACCTCTCTAGTTACGAGTACTCTACTCCTCTCCATGCAACAAGTATTAAATATGACCTTTCCTCATTTCTTCATATAGAGATCTTGGAACATAGACCTTTCTCCTGTCATGTGACGCTATGTTTTCACTGTCCAAGTACCTAACTATGATCAAATTCTTTTATTTTTTGGGGTACCTGTGTCTACTTGAGTCCTTTATGGTTAGTCTTCTTTAGTGGTTCCTTTTTAAGAATGCAACTAGACGATGCACTTATAGATAGGTTGAAAATCCATCAGATTTGTTGCTTTTAGTTTCATTTGAGACCTTTCCTTCATATCCTATCCTCGGTTTTTTCATGAGATTTCCTGAAATTCTTTACAAAAAGATCAAAGGATTTTCCACCTATATTAAATTGAGATATGACTTTCCTTAAGACAAGATTCTCATATATTAGACTATTTATAGTCTTACTATCTTCTTCTTCCATAAGTCTTTTACCAAGGTTTTATTTTAACAAAAGTATTTCCTTTTTAAGTTTCTCAAGGTTTTTGTTTTAATATTCAAAGTTTTGTAGGATAATTAAGTCGACTCAATTATTTCTTAATCATGATTTGTAGTACTTAGTGTGTGATTTGTCAACTAGTGACATATTTTAGTCTACTTGTAGTTGGAATAAAAAGGATGTGATGTATCAAGAAGCCCATAAGTTTTTCAATTAATTATTATTCCTATATGATTATTATTGCAAAACCATTTATTGAAATATGTTAATATTTTAAATAGATTTAAATACCTAAATAAATTAATAATTTGTTTTGTATCAGATACCACAAATTCAAAAAGAAATCTAATGTGAATTATAACTTGTATAATTATAAAATCTCCACATAATAAAATTATTATACAAATAATTATAATTTATTTGTAAATGAAATAAATACAAAAATAGCTTTTATATTCATTATAAATAATAATAAGTTTTTAGCACACATTTATAACAATATAAAACATAACATAGAAAACCTATATAGCATTGCTAATGGGAGAATATGTAAAGAGAAATTACAAAATTCATAGGGTTAGAAAATTAGGTAAAGGTGGTAAAGAGAAGGTGGAAAGGAAATTAACGTTAGCTGACGTTCCGATGTTAGATCGCAGTTGTAAAAATTGAAATAGTTGAAGTTACACCTCAACTAGATTTGTTGAGAGAGAGAGAAGCGCAGAGAGAAGAGAACAGAAGTGAGTCACGATGCTACTCCGAAGATCTCTGCGATACCCATTTCTCCTGGTCTTGATCACTCTGCATCTGCAACTCCTTTCGGGTATCTCTTACTCTTTTCCTTGAATTTGTGTCTTGGAAGAGAATTTCATGAATGCTGATTTAGGGTATAGAACAATATCTGATTTTTAGGGTTTTTCGTTCAATAAAACCAAATAGAACAAGTGGTCTGTGTGGAGATTCTAATAATTTGCATATTTGATCTAATTATGCTCGCTTAACCGCCACCTTGTTCGACTTGCCTCCTTTACTTATTACTGCTAGTAATGCTACCGAGGTAAAGTTCAGATAGTTATTAGGTTTACCGAAGAAATTATTTCTGGCATTTTGATTTTGCGTCTTAAATACGCTGATAAGAAATCCTTTCCGTTCATTTTGGATACCTGGCTGCGTATGGTAGAGGACAGGAGAATCAAATATTAACAGCTTTTAAAATTCCCCCACTTTTACAAGTTAATTAAACCTAACGATTCAGTCTTGAGCACTAAGCCTTTGGCCTGTGTTACTACTTTGTAAAGTTATGTATGATACACCTGTGAATAAACAAATATTTTTATCCATTAATTTATTTTAATTTCTTACAAGAAAGCAGGAGTGGATCCCAACCCCCACCCCCCGCCTCTTATATCGGTGGCTTATGAAAATTTTGTGTCCTTGAAGGCCTAGACAACAACCCTTCAGATGCTAAAAATGAGAATGAAGATGTGAATCATCATGCTTCAAGAAGCTCTGTGGGGCTCAAGATAATTATTATATTCCTTGGTATGGCGACAGTCATAGCATTCTGTGTTTTTCTTTTCAAATTATGGCAAAGGAAGAAGAGAGAAGAGCAGCATGCTCGTCTTCTGAAGCTGTTTGAAGATGATGATGAACTTGAGGTAGAACTTGGTATGCGGGATTGACATTTTATCCCATTCCTTCTATATAGAAAACTTCATTTTCATGTCAAGAAGGCTGTGTGATCTTTTACCATTCAAATCTGGCATGGTTATTTTGAAAAGTTGAAATCAGGCATTTGCTTGTCACCAGTTTGGTCCTCTCCTGGTTTAGCCGGGGAGATTTAGGGTTCAATTCTCGTCTTCTCACTTGATATGAGCAAGATGAAGCAAGTTTATATTTTATTCTTGTATACTTATTTGTAAATCATATATTGGTTCTACTTAATAAGGTGATGTCAATTAATAAAAAAACTATCTGATGTGAGTATTCTGTTTGAACTTTTTTCCTGCCATAATAACACACACACTGGCTCTATGTTGCATTTTTTTGCACGTCCGGTACGGAGACTTCCCAAAGCTCAACCCATGTAAAAGTGGCAGTATTTTCTTTTATGAATTATAAATGTTATGACTTGAGTCCTATTCTTTGCAACCATATGCCATACCATCAAAGATATTCAATAATAAAAAAAACTAATCTGAATAGAATAAATCCAGTTTGCCATGGTCTAAACTCATGGTTTCTTGTAATATAGATTAAAATGTGAGTAAATATTCATTTTGGTCCAAAAAATATGAAAGGTAATAAATGATCCTTACAAGAATTTTGGTGACATTTAAATCTTTTAGTTATCTTTCGTTGAGAACATTGGTTTTCTACTAAGAATCGTTAATAATATTTTAGTCAAATAAACAATTGTGTGTAGATTAGGTGATACTCTTTCTGTTTCCTACTAGATGCACTACTAAAAGTGAGATGTTCGACAAATCCAATAAAAGTATGACATCTTGTTAAAATATAAGCAAAAGGACTGTTTACTTCCCAAAAATATGTTTCATTATCCCCTTGCTAGATAGGGTTCCTCCTGGTCTTGGTTACCCAAAGCAGATACCCAAAGAATGCTTGATGCAACTACATGAACAAAAATGCAGCCTCCAATAATTTAGTTGAATCTGAGCAATCAAACCCAAAGGTACTATCTCCTGTCACACTACAATAAACATGCTCCTTAGGTTATATCATATATTTAACTCTTATAAAATTAAAGTATATATCAACATATACACATGTAACATTCAAAGAAATTTATTATTTAAGAAACAATTATTCTTTTACACTTAAGATTTTTCCAAATTTACATTATAAAAAAACTATTTCACTTAAATAATGGTGCAAAAGTTATAATAAATAAAAGATAACAAAAACTAATAATTTGTATCATTATTTTAATGTTCTAGAGAATGAGTAAGTGAAGGATTTTGTTTTCTTCATCCATCAAATTTTAACTTCTACTCCATAATTTGGACTTGCATTTCATGATTGATCTAAAATAAAAAAATTATTCTCATTAGTTTTTAAATAAGACCTAGGTTTTCCTCTCCTCCTCTACACTTTTCATGTTACTATTTTAGTTGGTATTTTGTACGATTGTGCTCATTTTGAAGAACGTAAATCTAATGTTTTCAAAGGAAATGGAGGACTTTTGAAAAAACAATTAAAAATTGAGATCTCAAATGTAATTTCAAAAGAAAAATTCACTTAAAAAATAGTTTATAAAACAATCTAACAATATACTCTTTTTAAAACTTTTAAAAAATAATTATAAAAAAATTGATTAGATTAACTTTGATACATTAGATATCAATGAATTGGTCCATTGCATTTTGAAAAGTAATGGATTATCCATTAACCATTCATAGAATTAAATAGATGGATTTGATCCAATTAATTTTTCTATATTTTTCTTGGATGGATTTTATCAATTTACTTGTAGATAAAACTAAATGAATGATAAATAAATGGATTATTTTCTCATCCTATACGAGGCTTCCAATTCCTAGGCCTGGCATAAGCTGTTGGTTGGAGAAAAGCTAGGAACAAGATGAAAGATACTGCCTGTTTCCTACAATTGATCCCAACTGAGTCAATTCTCTTGAGTCAATTCTCTTGACTCTTAACATGGACTCATAATCCGGTTTACTCGTACTAAAGCAAACAGAGCAAGAGACTACAACCGAAATCTCACTTAAGAAGCAGCAGCTAGCAATCATAATAGAAGGTTTCCTGGTTTATAGTAATTAAGAAATTAACCAATCAACAAATACACTAGATTTTATCAAAGGGTAGAAGTACTTATACTTATTGAGGGGGTGACATGCACTTACAATTTAACAGAAAACAGTGAATTTGCATTGAAATTACTAAGTATCAAAACCAGATCAGAAAAGATCACCAATCCCATAATGCATGATTGTCAAACATGGAATAAAAGTAATTGCATAATTGTCATGGCACTTGCACAAGTATTTAACACTGCAAAAGAGCAACAGCTATTTGATGTCACCATCCAAGAGAAAAATAATAAATAAATTCTCTGAAGTTCGAAGTAGCTACTATCAAAGAATGGCACAATGACTCTGAGCTCGCTGGCGAAGTTCTTCATGGGCCTTCTCAAGATGTTCTCTCAATTTACGTATTTCTTCATCTGATCTCATTTGAGCTAACATTGCCTTCTCCTCAGCCTTAAGTCTTGCAGCTTGCTCTTCATCTAACTGTTGCTTAAGCCTCAAAGTTGCCTCACTCAATTTTGATTCAACCTAAAAATTCATATAATTAATCCAAAACAAAAATATTGGGGGTAACGCTCCATTTATTATGTCAATACTATATTCAGTGTTTGGCCACGTGTACTCATGGGAGTCAGGACCTTCAAGAGTATAAGCGCGTAACAATAAAAATTAAAATGCATTAGAATAATGGCACGGCCACATGCAAGCTGAGAATTATCTAGCCAAACATATATTCTTCCCCATTAAATCTACCAACTGGTGGCCGGGGCTACGTTAAAATATCTGATAGTCTAGGGGAAAAGGAAACTCTTCAACCCTTTCAGTTAACTTGGCCTACGATCCCATCCAAATTCTCTTTAAAAAAACTGATAAAGCTTTTGGTTTTGGATTATCTTTAGGATTTAGAGTTTAGGGTTTACCACACAAATATTCTAGGCCTCCCGTATTTGATATATGAAATAAAAATCATTAATGATATCAGATTTACATTGTCATTTTCTTCTAAAAGATAGCAACAGCTTCCCGCTTCTACTTGAGTACAACTTGAAGATAAGCTGCCCATTCTTTTAAAAGTTTGATATTCAAATACACCTTTCTTAGCACCTATAGCTCCTGTCCCACTCTGATAAGTACATGAATGAGGATAAAGAAAAAGAACAAAAACACATCATTCCAAGGAGGATAATTAAAAGCATGTCAAGACAAGATGTTCTTGCTCACCAAAATAATTCTTTAATTTTTTTGTTTTGTATTTCTTGGACTTGTAAAAATTGGGAGTTCTTTTCTTGTAAGTTTAGTGCAAATAATAATTGGTAAAATAGGATTTAATTGGGTTATTCAAGCCCAAATAGGAGCTAGTGGTACAGCCAAGAGGAGAGTGCATTTAGAGCTCCAAGGGTGCAAAGAGAAGGCAAGGAAAACATGTTCTAAAAGAGGCAAGGAAAGCATGGCCAAACACTTCCCATGCCACTTGATTTTTGGTGGTTTGCAGTTGATTAGGAATTTGAATTTTAAATTCAAATTTCCCTCTTATTTTCCTATTGACTTTTGGTCAACACCTTTGGTAGGTCCTAAAATAGGAGTTTGCATTTTATTTCATTATAATTAGCATTTACATTTGAGGGTGGCTTGTCCTGCCCATGCCTAGCCTTTATAAAAACACTTTTGAAATGTATAGAATTGAGTGTGATTCTTGGCATTGAGCGTATGAAGAGTTTCTTAGAATCTTATTTTGATTCCAAGAAATCAAGTAGTTATTCAATACTCGGTGCTTATCTCAGAGAAGCATGGAGTCCTCTTCTTTTACAAATGGCACACCATTCCTTAGTCTTCTCACCCTTTTTTTCTTCCTTTAATTCATTCATCCATAGCTAGCTCAATTCTTGTTCCTATTTTCTAGTGTTGTGCTTATTCTAATCTGAAATTGTGATTGGAATCCTTGACTCAAAGGTGATCATGAAAGTATTTCATGATAGTAACACATGAGGAGATTCAACTATTGCTATTAATTCATATTCATATGCCTATATGCATCCTATTCTTATACAACCTATAACACTCCCACTCCCAGTCCAACATAAAAAGAAAAAGAAACACAGCTACATCCCTTTTATCTATTCATCTCAGTAATATAAAACAACATGGACATAAAAAGTACCATCTCAGTAATTCGCTTTAATTGATCATTATACTTTTGCTGCATTTGCTTTTCAAACTCCAATATTGCTCCTTCAGAATAATGTCCTTTTAAAGAATCAAACTTTCTTTGTTGGTTATGCAGATTCATTGCTCCCTTCTGCAGTCAAATGAATGAAATGATGAATTAACTGATATAATATAATGTTTTCCAATATTTAATGTTTGCAAAAAGCTTCACCTTCAGTTCTGTAAACAACTCATCTGTATAAGGTCGTCCACCATTTCGTGATAGAACAATGTTTACAAAAGAGAGAAGTTGTTGAACTTGTCCAGAACGTTTCCCTTCATCCTTAGTCTTGTTATCAAAAAGTACAACACGATTCTCACACAGAACAAGAATTTCCTACAGTACAGTTAATTCAAAATCTCAGTTGACGATCAACAAAACTAGGAATTTCCCATTTGAGATTTGGCAGATGGACTTTCCTATAATTCAAGATATATTCAGCCAGGACAGAAGTGTATCATGCTACTAAAAGAAGCAGAAAATAACATTTTATTGGCTGGAAATTATTGAAAATTACAAATTTTGATGAGTTTCACATCTAAATCAAGAGAGAGATTCAATAAATATGAGAAATAAAACCACCAACATTAGAGTCTCATTGACATTTTTTACAAGAGTTAATCCAACATGTAAACAAGGCAAGTGAAGCACTTTTAAGAATTATGCTACTCGGCTATTTATATCTTTTCTTACAAGATATACCCATAAGAAAGTTCATAACAAATACAAGTGAATTCCAAATAATTTATTTGCCAAGCATAATACAAGAGCAGATGACAAAGACAAACCATTGCACCAATCTTTCTGCATGCACAGGTTTTAATCCAAATGGCATCAGTTGGGCATTTGAACCTGTTTATTTGTGATTTTCATGAGAAAAAAATATTTTAATTAAAAATTTTGTTTAATTTACTTATAATTAGATAAGTTGTAGTCGATGAAAAATATAAGATCCCAAAATAAAACCAGTTTTATTACTTTTCTCATAAGTTAAAAAAAGCAGCTTCTAGGAGGGAAAACTCGAAAAAAGGTAATGGAATAAATGTGTGCTTTTTTAAAGCATATCCAAACATGCATAAAGATTTGTGCACCAGGAAAATGAGATAAAAAAATACATACTTGAGGTTTAGGTAATAACTTACTGAGGAGCATAAATAAATTGGATGTATCTGTCAAAAAACAATTGATGTTCACATTTGCAAAACTTACAATTTGTAAATTTAAAATTTCCACTAAGATCAAATGAATTTGTCAAAGTTTTGACCTAAAGATATAATATGTTCAAAAGATTTGTGACCGCATCATTCAATTTAACCAGAAAACTAGACCACAGTAACCACTACAACAAGGTTAAAATCCAATGAATATAAGAAAAAAAATAGTTTAATCTAGATTGCAATGCTCAGAGAGAAAACCTTTAAAGCCTTTGGACATTCACGACCTAAATATTCTTCAATACTCTCATTGTTTTCTTCCAATTCATCTCCTCCAGTGAAGACCACAATCATGTAATCAACAATTTTGCTTCCAAATAATCTCTGCAAGCTCCGTAGAGCAGTTTCTTCTTCCTCAGTAAACCGTGTTCTAATTGAGAACACTACAACGATAGCATGGATCCCATCCTTAGCCAAATCAATGCATTTGACAATTTCCTTTCCAACAAACTCTGATCCAGAGGACAAATCAAATAATCCTGTGAAACATTGTAGGTCAGATGAATGTGACTCAAGCTTTCAAGAAACACAAGAAATGGATAAACAATCTGACAGGAATCTCTAGACTCTCTCACTAACATTAATATTCTCCACATCCCTAATAAACTCTACCCTTTCCAAAACCAACTTTGCCCCTCCCACTAATTCTTATTGGACCCCTGACCTTGGGAACTTGGGCCAACAAAAACACACTAAAAAGGGCGTAGGAGTATGATTCATATCAATACCAAGTTCATTCTTTTAAATTAACTACTTCACGAAGGATTTGCAAACTTTGTAAAACCCAGCGGATGAATTTTCTGTCTCCAAGGAAAACCATTTTGATTCCCTAATAGAAAAATTCCTAACTCTCCCTAGCTCGTAGCATTTGGCATGTCCTCAAAGCAATAGGAAGGAGATTGTTCCTTGATTGCAGCAGTTGATTTTATTCCCACATCTGCCTTGTCCTCAAAGCAAAAGAAAGGAAATTGTTCATTGACACTAGTCATTAAGGAACTCAATTAAAACGTATGTTCCTTTAGGGTGTCATCATTAGAAAGTATCAATTCATCTTGACCTTAGAGCAATGCCTCTAAGTTTTAAGACTCATTTTAGTGTCCAATCCTCCCGACATCATCAAAGTGTGCATACAAAATCTCAAAGAAAACACAAATGACAGGAATTTCTATATAATATTTGAATAATTCATTGTTTTATTCATAATAGAAGGGGAAAAAAACAGGGAAGGATAAGAGCCGTAGCCCCAAGTATGAAAGCTCTAGACTTAACAACAATATTCCCTACACCCCAAATAGAATCTATATGCTCTCTGTATATAACCAACTCTGCCCCTCCCATTAATTCTTGCCTAGGGCTGTATTGGGCCATAACCTTGGGGATTGGGGCCCACAGGAGTATGCTAATAGGAGATTAGGAGTGTGATTGCTATCACAATCACATAAGCTCCTGAATTAATGTTATCAAGCCTTTACCTGGGGTGTCAATAACATTAACACGTTGTCCATCATCTAGTTCTGCTGTCTGCAGTTCACAAGAGGTGGATACAGCAGAAGAGCTAGCCCTTGATAAGAAGACCCTCCTTCCGATAATGGAATTACCCGTTGCACTCTTGCCATTACCAGTTCGTCCAACTAAGACAACTGTCCGAACCTCATTAGACGAGGAAGAAGTGAGCTCCCAATCATCATCAATAGAATTTCCACCCATTGTTAATCGAGGTAACTGAAACAAAAATTAACAAAAAAAGCTTAATGAAAACCAATTTTAAAGTATGTTGGTGAAAGGGATAAGACGAGATTTTAGAGTAATTTGCTCAGTACGTCCAAAAAATTAAAAATAATTTTTTCTTCTCTCCAAATCCTCCAATATTAAAAGACGAACATAAATTGAAAGGAACATTTTTTCTTCTTCAGAATTCTAAATTTTTAAACCAAAGCCCTTCCTCCTTTAAATCAAACATGTGAGGAAAACAAGGTTTATAATAATAAAGAACCAGCACGACAGACCCTGACAGAAGTCTTAGTGAGTAGTGTTTAATATTTTGAAACAAAACAAAACAAAACACGAACTCTCTTAAAGGCTGATGTAAATGATGAAACACTGAAAGTTAGAAGAGTTGAACTATAGAATCATCCTCGGCCGAGGAAAAACAGAAAGATAAATAAATACAGTAATCGCCATAACAGAAGGTAGAACTGCACTTTCTAACCTCTAGGAAGAGCCTTTTTTTCCAAACAACAAACCCTCAACAAACCCTCGACAAACCCTCTGGAAACAGACTGAGTACAACACAACACTGCCACCAAGAAGAACAGAATTTTGGCTATATATATAATAAGATTTTACAAATATTGTATGTGAAACTTGCTTAAAATTGAAGAAGTGTTTAATTAAATGTATAATGAGAAATATACATTATTTTAATTTTATGGTGTAGATAAGATATTAAATAATTAAATTAATAAAAAGTTGTGTATAAAAATAATTCATAAGAAAGAAACTTTCAAGTTTTAATTTAATCAACAAAAAAATATAATATTTAATAAAAGTTACACGGTTGATTTTATTTCATATAAAATAAAATAGTTATTTGTATCTAACTTTTTCAAAACTTTTCTTCTTCAAGTATTTTTAAAAATATAATCATTCATCTTTAATAATGTATTATTTTTCATCTTTATCAAGCTTCTAAGGATTTTTTTTTGGAGTTTCAGCAAAGATGGTTTAAAGAAATATAAGCATTCATCTTTTACAATATATTAGTTTTCATATTTTCTTTAAAAAATAGTATATTTTCAGAAAATAATAAACCATTTAAATTATTTCTATTTAATAATATAAAATATTTATCGTTAAATAAAAACATAGTTTACATATTTAAAAGTATTCATTTATCGTAAATTATTGTACATTTTACATACGTCAAAAAAAAAGTGGAAATTGTACTTTTTTTCTAAGTAGTGTTAGATGAGATCAACGCTTCTTTTAGTTTTTTGAAATACACATTTACTTTTTTTTTTATATTTTCAGTAAACAAAATTAATTTTTCTTGTTTTATTTAAAAATAACATATTTATTAAAACTTAATTAAGAAATGTTAAAATTAAAAATTAAAAGAAGAAACTTAAATTAGCTTAAAGATTTATCTATCCCTTCCATTTATATGGCAGTTATAGAATAGAAAGGACAAATTCGTCATTAAAAAAGATATGGGGTGCAGGATAGCAGGGTAGATAGCCCACGGCTTGAAAGGGTATTTTCCGTGAACATTTTGGCGCCAATCTGTATTTGTTTTCTTTTTGGCGTCGGTGTGTGCGAGTGAGTCACAAAGAGCGATAAGGATCTTGAAATCAATTAAATTAATTTTGTTGTGTGCTCATATTTATCTTCCTATAGGCATCTGAATTATCCAATGGCATCCAATAATCCTTTGGATATCATGGAGAATGAGGTATGAAAATGGAAAAATAGCTTCTTGCAATTTACAAACTCCGACCAAGTCTTATTCTCTGGGCTGTTAATGTATGCAATTTTAGGAATTTGATTGGGAAGCAGCTGCTAGAGAAATCGACGTTGTTTGTCAGATGACGAGTGACGCACAGGAAAAGGGAAAGGAAAAGGGAAAGCAGCAAACGACTCTCGATAGGTTCGTGTCTATTGCCAACGCCAAGAAGGAATCCTCAATACCTACACCAACACCGCAGTTGGAAGAAGATGACGAAAACCCTACCTTCGTCCACCACATTGATGCGGAGGCAGCTAAAACCTGGATATATCCGGGTACAGTTGTTGATTTCCCTACACTACACTTTCGTTCACACTTGAAGATTTTTAATCAATCGCCTTTTGCAATTTGCGTTGCAGTTAATGTTCCTCTCCGTGACTATCAATTTGCTATTACCCAGTCCGCACTCTTCTCAAACACATTGGTGGCCTTGCCAACGGGACTTGGCAAAACACTCATTGCTGCAGTCGTCATGTATAACTACTTCAGATGGTTTCCTCAAGGTAATTTCTTGTGCTGCCTTATGTTATGTATCCACAAGTTTTACAGTTTCAATGCTACATACTCTTTTAACCGATAAAATCATCTGATGCTTCCTTTAACAACAGGCAAAATAGTCTTTGCTGCTCCTTCTCGGCCACTCGTCACGCAGCAGATTGAAGCTTGCCACAATATTGTTGGAATACCTCAAGTAGCAACTTTTTCTTGTTTCTTATTCACTTTTTTCTTTTCTTCCTTGAAAATTTTGAAATATTGGGGAAAAATTTAATTGCAGGAATGGACAGTTGATATGACTGGTCATCTAAGTCCTCCCAAAAGGGCTCAACTTTGGAAAACTAAGCGAGTATTCTTTGTCACTCCTCAAGTATTGGAAAAGGATATTCATTCTGGTGATTTTTAATGTCATTTTAATTCCATAACTTATCTGCATATTGATTTTTTATGTGTCATATACCATGCTTTGCATTATCTGATATGGCTCAATATCTTTATTTTGTGCACGACTTAATTTGTTTCAGGTACATGTTTGGTGAAGTACTTGGTATGTTTGGTTATTGATGAAGCTCACAGAGCAATGGGAAATTACGCTTATTGTGAAGCAGTTCGTGAGGTTTGATTCTTTTGAGGCTTTTATTTATTACTGGACTTTATTGATAGAGTATGTTTCGTCATTATTACATATAATTCATTCATCCCTGTTAGTTTTTTTATCTGGTTTTTAGTTAATGGCTGTACCGGTACAGCTGAGAATATTAGCCTTAACTGCAACACCAGGATGTAAGTTTTTGAGTATCTTGTGTTCTTTTCAGTCTTTAACCTTGAACAATATTGTGTCAGTAATTCTAAGTTTGATATTCAGCAAAGCAACAGACAGTTCAGGCTGTCATTGATAATCTGCATGTCTCCAGACTTGAATATCGCGGCGAAACTGACCATGATGTTATCTCATATGTTCACAATAGGAAGATAGAATTGATACAGGTAGTCTATGCGTGCCTATTTGAAATCTAATTCATACTTTCTGCGTTTTCTAGAGATATTTGTTGCAATTTTACCAGGTTGCGATGGGCCCAGAAGCTGTAGAAATAAATAACATGTTTATGGAAGTAATACGCCCTATAGTAGCGAGACTTACAAAAATTGGTGTCATTCAAAACAGAGATTACCGTACTGTAAGGTTCTCTGCTTCTATTTTGTTTTCATTTTTACCAGTTTCAGATTGCTCTACCTATTGTCAGCAAATTAATACATGACTTATTAGCGATTTTTATTGAAATAATTGAAAAGAAATATTTGAGTAAGGATCACACTCTCCTTCCCCCCTTAATTTTTCTTTCATCATCTATTGAGGTTAATTGTTGTAACCTGAACACTTGAGTTGAGATACATTTAGTAAAAGAGTAACAATAATTTGTGATTTCTTTTGTTCATAAGATGCATTCAATTTGTCACACACGCATTGTGAAATTAAGGAAACTGCGTTGTGCTACATACATCCTATATTTTGAATAGCGACATATCCATAAAGTTGGGTTTGAACATCAAATTATGTAATTGCTACAGATTCAAAAACATAATGTTTCAAGGACCTCGATAAATAATTGGAGGTTAATAAAATCCAAGATTCACTTTAACTCAAGCAGAGTACTTTATATTTATTAAATCTATATAAATGATTAGGTAGTGGCAGACAGGCCTTCTTTCCCCCCTCTATTTATAGTTTCACCTATAAGATTATTGGGCCTTCTTTTATTATATGTTTTGCATGAATAGTATTTTCAAACATGATTAATTTTTATAATTTTCTTAACTATTGTTTTTAAGATTTATTAACTTTTAGTTGTTAGCTATCTTACCTTTTGGTCTGGCCTATGATTAGCCAAAATTACTTCGGGTGGATGATATAGCAAATCATTAACTATCTTTCTTTTGAATGTTTGGCAGTTGAGCCCTTGTCAATTACTTGAAATTAGGGAAAGTTTTCGTCAACGGCTTAGGCAAGATCTTTCTCATGTCAACTATGAAGATGTTGAAGGGTATTTTGGAGTTCTCATCACTCTTTATTACATCCATAAGTTACTTTCAAGCCATGGAATAAGGCCAGCACACGAGATGCTTGAGAGAAAATTAAAGCAAGGGTATACTTCCTATATACAGTTTATATAAGCTAAGTTAGTCAACAAATTGATAGGATATGTTTAGATTTTCTGTTTACATTATTACATGTGGTAAATGTCAGATGCATTAAAAGGATGAATATCTAAACTCTAAAGTATCTTTAAAAATGGCAGAGGGCAGAATATATAGGGGGATATTGGGAGTCTTTATTTGATTGTTAAATATGCATTGCTGATTCCTCTCGTCATGTTGTCTACTTGTTATGAATTTAACACAGCTGAACCAAAACCTAAAACAACAAAACATGTTAGTCAGTCGCCATTGCCAATAGATGTGTCAAAATCTATAGCTTGGTTGATTAATTTCTAGATGCAATAGGGATGTCTATATAATGCATTTTTTTTGTGGTAAATTATTCATATTTAGACCACTGATTTGTAATATTTCGGTGTATACATTATTGAACTAGATTTGGAAAATAGTGATCACTGACTGGTAACTGATACTTGGTTGTCTTTGGTTGAATAGAAGGTCAATGTTCTATTACATGTAAAGTCATTTAGCTTTATGCTCTTAGTTCATATAGCTGAGAGCAGAATATCTAAGAAACTTCTGTAACCATGTTATGCTTGTCTTTTGATATCTAATTTATTTAAAGGCTTTGCAGGAATATTTTATTATGTTATTGCCAACATTTATGAATTACATATTTATATACATTTAAGTTCTGAAAAATGATTCTATAACGATAACTTTCAGATATTTTGCAAAATTTATGAGTAAAAGTGAAGTTATTCTGAAAGCAAGGCAACTAATGCAGCAAACTTTGTTTCATGGAGCGTCGAGTCCAAAATTGTCCAAAATGCTAGAAGTATTGCTGGAGCATTTCAGTAAGTATTATTCCGTTTGTCAAAAGGTGTTAGTATTTGCTACTACCTTCTTACTGTAATGTTATGTAAAGGAAGTTTTGAATTCTTGAGGTAAATGACATTGGTCTTAGTTCTCACAGCATATTATACCAAAGAAAACCAAGCTGTGACATAAGATTAATTGTGCCACCAGTTAATTGAAGTAGGGAATTGATGTAAATTTATAGCGATTTTATTTTTTCACTTTTGAATGCTTTAAATTCCGATGAAGAGGCTAATTATGGATTTTAAAATGATGTTCGTTATGCTTTTTTAGTTTGACCTAGGGGTGTTTAGAAGAGCTTCTATGAAAAGAATAGAGAAAATAGACACTTGGAATAATATTTACTTGTGTATCGTGTTGTATAATGATAAGATAATGTGATCATAAAACTTAAAGCACTCACATCTACATGCTATAATCCTAACGAAATAAAGAAACAAATAATCAAATATAAGAAAACTAATTTTAAGAGAAAAATTTTAAGATACTCTAAAATATTCAAAGTTAAAATATTGATAATATGAGATATCCCAACAGTGTATTTAGGATGCTATTATCCTTTATGATTTGGGCAGTTATATTATGTCATGGACTCAAGGCTGAGTTTTTTTCTAGAGGTTAGAAGGTAAATATACTGTGTTTTAAAGATGAAAATAGTTATACACATATACTCTAGTATTATCACGAGGTGCTAGAATTAGAGTATAGATGTATAAAATTTCCGGTGGGTTCCCATCATAGAGTACAGTCAGTACAAATGACGGGAAACCAAAAAATAAAGTTCTCAAGAAGATAAGTTTTATTGAAATGGAGAGAGCTCAAAGCTATTGCAAATACAGAAGTAACAGAAAGAAACCAGAGCCTAAGCTCCTCAGAGAAGATAGTATCTGCCCAGAAAAATGCGTAACAAGTTATGATTTCCGTAACAGATCTATTATCCACTGGGCTTACTAAATTTTCCTTTTTCCATGTCATCCCTGTCCCAACTACCTCCTTTGCTAACTAACTCTAATCTCCAACTAGAATAAACCCTCCATATTGTGGGTCTTCTCTGACTGTGGCCAAGTGTCTGGGTTTGTACTGCAGGTTCTATCTACAAATATGAAACGATGTTCGTGATTTACATTATTTTAAGATTTAAATGTCAAATTACTACTAGTGCTCAGATTTGCTGTATTCTGTAGCCTTTACATTTCTATTTTATCATGTTCGTGGAGGTTGTTTGTGTCAATTGTGGAGTATATTTTTGAAGTTCTAAACATCTACCACAGCATATGTTCAACTATGATATATATACAATTTGATTCTACAATTCTCCTTTATAGAAAAATAAAGAAAGCGAGAAGAATTCACCTTTGTTCATTTCTTTCTCCCATTCATTTTCTTAACAAAGGAAGGTATATAACACATGTAAAAATAGGTATGAGTAATATGTTTTAAGGCTTGGAGTAAACATTTTTTCACGGTGTCATGTAGAAACTTTTGCTGTTTCTTGGAGTTTTAAATCCTAGAGGAATTCAATGGAAAGAGACTTGCTTGATGTGTTGGAGCAGGCTGTAAACCCTGCATGAGAAATGTTAGATCCATAAAACATGTTCAGACTTGAAACTAAAAAACTCCTCCCATCAGATAGTTCCTTTCTTTGGGACTTCAACGGGATAATAAGATTATCTTTTAACCAACCGTATACAGACAAACAATGATTTTGTTTAATGGGGGCGGGGACAACTGTATAGGATAATAGGAGTAGAACATTATTATTTTGACATGTTTTGGCGTATGTTAGACCATTCTTTTTTCGTTTCTTCTAATGTAGGGAAGATATGTTTCTTTGCTTTTGGGATTTCTTTTTTCCCATTTCTAAAATAGTTATTCTGTTATAAAACTGAATTTGATTTTGAATTCTTTCTGACTGAAAGGACTGTTTCAAAACTGTCTTAGACATATTGGTACAAAATTTCAGTCATCTGCTTCCTGTTGAATTTCGGTTTGATTTTTTGTTTTTCTAATAAAGTTCCTTACACTCTTTAATGGATGCATTATGTATTGAATTAATGCTCTTGGATGTGTTTAATAAACTATCATTATACTGATAAGCGGATGATGTCTTTGGATGTGGTTGCAGAAACCAATGATCCGCAAAACTCCAGGGTAATTATTTTCTCTAATTACAGAGAAAGTGTCAGGTAAAATTAATTCGAATCATTTAATATCATATTCTACACAGTTATTGGAAACTTTTGGCCAAATTAAAAAATATATTCTGTTAATTCAATGCCTTCAGGGATATAATGAATGCACTTGAAGATATTGGGGAATTAGTTAGAGCTACCGAGTTTATTGGTCAAAGTTCAGGTACTTTTGATTATACTTTGCTTTAGAATTATGGTTGAGTGCTGAACGTAACATTTCTGTTATTCCCAAAAACATTCGTTATTTGGTACACTATGACCTATGGAATTGACATTCATTCACAAATACCTAAATCACATATTTTGTTTCCCAGTTCTTAAAATATTGGTTGTCATCAACGAAAGAGGTAAATACCAGCAAACTACAGTATATTGAGTTAGATATAAACATGAAAGAGAATATAATCTTTTAAAATAAATTGTCATCAAATTGTACATAAAACTAATGATTTATTCTTAGAAATTACTGAGAAATTCAATCCTATAAAGTATTATGATGATCATATCAGTAATTAATGTGACACTGAATGACTTTCCTTGATGTTTCAATCAATTAAGGTAACTCCTAAATAGGTCGCAGCTACTAAGGTAGGCTTAAGGTTGCTTTTCAACATTAAGTCTATGCTGTCAACAAATTTTTTCTAGATACAATAAGCCTCTATATATGGCATTACTAAACAGATTTTATTCTGGAGTGAATTTGAGGGCTGAATTTGGGATTTTTGCTTTTTTGCTCCCACTTCTCTTTCTTTCTTTTGAAAGTGAGCTTTACTTATTTCCCTTCTCGTTAATACTACTTGTGTCCTTGAAGAGTACCTCTACTTTTTTTAATAGGAACACAAAGAAGCCGTGTTCTTAAACTTTCCATTGAAGGAACCTCTTCACCTATAAGAATCTAATCACGCACATGGTCAAAGTTTGGATTCAAACTACAATGAACTAGAACCATGTATAATTGGTCAAGTTTCATCTTCCACTCTTCTAATCAGTTAGCCTCTAGGAACATTTTATGTTCATCAACAGCTGATTGTGCTTGAACAATATATATCATATCATGATCATTCTGTTTAAGAGAGGTCAATTGTTGAGCAGAATCGTAAATCCTGGAATGTCATTAGCAAAAATACGCTGAGCCTTCATATCTTGGAGGTTTTGAGAGTCTCCAATATATTTTGGTTCCGCTGACTGCCACAACTCTACATGCAATTGGAAGTCAAGCTTCTTCCGTTGGGCATGTTCCTAAGTTGACACTTAGGTAAATATTATTTCAAGAAGATCACAATATCCTAAACCTAGAACCACAAGTCTACATAAGCATAACACAATAAATAATTCTTACCATTAAGTGATGGTGGGTGTTCCAAAATTGAAAAAGTTGGGCTTGCAGAGGACATTGATAGAAAAAGAGGAGAGTTTTCAAGAATTCAGACAACTGACTTGCCACCCTAAAAGGGGTAAAAGATCAAAGGTGAAACTTGAGAAGTTGCCTGAAGTCCCTGAAAAAGTTAGAGGTCAGCAGTGGCTGTTGGTGGTAGATGACGGCTGCTGGCGGTGAACAGCAGTGGAAATCACACCTGAGTGACAGAGTGGAATCAACTCCACTCTGATACCAACTTGAATATTTGATTAAGGGAACAATGCTCGAGTGAGTATTTCACCCAGCACTGTAGTGTATACGTACATATACACACACATATAGATAGAGAAATTGCAGAAAAGAGTACAAGAGAAGATTAAGATGATAGGTTCAGACAGGAAAACCTAATCTTATATAGACTTTTTCTTTCTTTTTATCTGACAGTAGATATCATAAACAACTAGTCTCTTTTCAATGTAAGTATTACTTTTTTCTGGCCTCAAATAATTCTTAAATCTTAATCATTGTTAATCATTGTTGACATCTGCAGTTCTTTCTTCTGGGCATATATTTGTAGGAAATGTTTTATCCTCCAATTTGTATATTTTCTTCTTTTTCTTTCCTTTTCTTTTGTTCCTTTTTGGCATTCATCATTATTTTGTTTGTAGAAGAAAATTGATTATGTTGTTGTTTATAAAGAAAGTCTTCATTTTAATGATGTACAGGGAAAACAATGAAAGGTCAGTCCCAAAAGGTTCAACAGGCTGTGCTGACGGTATGTATTCTCTTTAGTATAAGATTCACACTCCTTCTATGCGCTTACATGGTTGATCAACAGAAATTTCGGTCTGGCGCCTATAATGTCATTGTTGCAACATCAATTGGCGAAGAAGGTCTTGATATCATGGAAGTTGATCTTGTCATATCTTTTGATGCTAATATTTCACCACTTAGAATGATTCAGCGAATGGGGAGAACTGGAAGAAAGCATGATGGACGAGTTGATATCCTTTGATTTTCAGTTTATTTGTTTCTTGGCAATTGCTACTTCTGAGAAAGAAATGAACATTATTGGCATTTCCTATTATAAGTTTTCTAAAATGCTACAAGTATTTGTTTCATTGGTTCCTTAACAGTTATTACTAGTTTTTGCTTGTGAAGGGTCTGAGTTGAAGGGCTACTTGCGAAAAGAGGCAAAGAGCAAAACTATAAGTAGACACATGCGCAATGGGGGCATAAATAGCTTTTCCTTTCATCCTAGTCCAAGGATGGTCAGAAACTGTCAGATAGCTTCCTTTCTTTTTTTGTTTGTGCTTTTTATCCTTACCAATGTTACTAAATATTTTTGTAGATTCCTCATGTCTTCAAACCAGAAGTTCAATATGTTGAGCTGTCCATTGAGAAATTTATTCCTCGTCAAAAGAATGTGAAGGATGACAAGCTCCACATTTCTCCATCGAAGGGAAAACTCACTGTGGCTGAAATCAATTTACTTGAAACGTATTTTCAGCCTACTGGAGAAAACATCTGTAGAACGTCTCTTATTGCCTTTCCCCACTTTCAGACCTTTCCTTCTAGAGTGCATAAGGTGAAGCATTCATCTGGAACATTGATGCTTATAGACATGATGCAGCGTTTGCAAGGGCTAGCATCATTTCCAAAAGATGAAGAAACTTCTTCACTTCAGGTATTAATTACACTGTATGAAATATGATCATAGTCATACTATGACTGTTTTTTTTCTTTTTTGGTAAAATGATGTCTGTTTGAGTGGTTCAGGAAGATCTGTGCTTGGGACATAGTAAGCCAGTCACCAGTACCAAACTTGATAAAGCTAATATGGGTAATATCATCTGTTTAATTTTCTCTCCTAAGTTCTAATGCCAAACAATAAGAACTTCCATTGTCAACATTGCAGAAGAAAAGAGTTGCTGTATTTTAGTTTTTATCTTTTACTTTTCAAAATTATTTACTTCTTGATGGATATTGATAATAAATGTCCTTTTTACTTCTGTGAAGATGTTGCAAATATCTAGTAACATATCGAATTTCTGAATACAGTAACAAGTCCATTTTATTTGTCTTCTTCAGGCAATGAATCATGCTCTAGGCATGCAATGAGAATGAGTGTAGTCTCAGTTAATTGTCTGGACCTGGATTCATGTCATGTGGGCACTCAAAGCAAAGACTTCGTTGATCCAACTTGGGAAGAAGAAACATGTGAGGGTGATGAGGCAATTCCTGAGACTCCAATTTTTAAGAGAAGTGTGTCAAATGAAGGATATAATGCTGGTGAAATGCTAAATCTTATGGAGCTCGAGACTTCTTCGTTGGTTGCAGATGCATGCATTAATGGCATGAAAGATGAAGAACTTAGTCCACGTTTAACGAATTTGATTAAAAGTGGTGTAGTTCCGGAGTCTCCCATTGATGAAAGAGGTGGGTGTCTTCGAGGTGATAAAAGGACTGTGTACAATAATTTAGTGTAATTAACTATTTTGTTCTAAAAATAAATTGATTTTTTCAGGGAAATCAGGATACCATTCTGTCATACGTGACTATATTTTACCTGTCAGTGTCCACAAAGAACAGAATGTCAGTTCTTTAAGATCTAGGGAAACTCAAATGGTTGACAATGATAAGGGCACCGATAAGGATGTCTGTACTTACTCTGTCAATGAAACTCAAAGCCCCTTACTTGACCTGAAGAATTGTATCATTAGAAGAGGACGAGTCTTCCTTTCTCAAACTGAGGAAGGCCATATACATAACTCTGACCAAAGCCTCAGTGAAGAAGCACTTCCAGCAGATTGTGGTGAAATGTCTGAAAGCATTAAACCTGCACGCAGATTTAAAAGGTTGCGAAAAGCTGAAGATACTGAAAGCAATAGGGATCAGAAAAATAATTCAACAGTGAACTTTCTCAAGTCATCTTATGCCTCCAATCCCGCACAATATAAGCATGGACGAGGTGATTTTGGTTTGTTTAGTGCAGTTTTTGCTCCTTCATTTATTGGAAGTACTATAGATTATATCTTGTTTCTATGAAACGAAATTGGAAATATATTTAACAAAAATATTTTCTGTAAGGATGTATTTGAGAAAACTAAGCGCCGTGCTTTTTGATTTCTACTTTTTAGGTAAAAGAAAATCTACATACAATGTGAGAGACTTCATTGAGGAGGAAGCTGAGTAAGCTTTTGCTCAAGATTGACTTAATTCTGCATTCTCATCCTGTTTTAGCATTTTTTACACAATATTCAGTATCATAGTTAGCATACCTTTTATTGCTGATTCAAAAAAATATAATCTTCTATATCACGAAATTTTATGAAAATATCCTGTCTCACGAGCAGTTCAATATGGTCAGGGTATCTTCAGATGCCTATATATCTAATGATGAAGATGGCGAAGATGACAATTCATTTGACAGTTTCATAGATGACAGGACCAACCCTACAGCAGCCAGTCAGCCTGAAGCTAGTAGAATGGACATGATGGCAATTTACAGGTATTTTATCTTCCTCCCATTGTCCTTCCCTATTCGTAGGTCTCTTTCTGAAGCAGTCTTCGTGATTAAAGGAATTGGGTAGCAAATGAACTGCTACATTCATCTTTCAGAAAAAAAGTTCGTAACATATACGGCTTCATTCCTCTCATTTTTATCTAAGTTTGAGAACATCAGCTTTGTTAGAGTCTTCCACTATTATGTGAATTTACACATATCACATTGAATTAATTCTGAACTATGAAGTGCTGTTATTATCTTAATGTTAAAGTTATATAACTAGACTTAGCTCTGCTGCAGGCGTTCTTTGCTCAGTCAAGCACCGAGTAAGGGAGGGCTTGATTTTCCTGCCACCTTCACTCCTGACCGTGTGACTATGGCAGCAAGTACTAGTGAAAGTGGGGATTCTTCATGGAATCATTTCCATACAGATCCAAACAAACAGTCAGCAAATCGCACTTTGGAATCCGTTAGCATCGACCAGATAACCTCAGAAGCAGTGTTTTCAAGTTGTTGTCCTGTGGGAAATGGGACAGAGATAAGAAGTCACAAACGAAGATTGTCGTTTTACCACTCTGAACACTTCCCAAGTATGAACCTTGAACAAGAATTTGCACTTCAATCAAAGAAAGAAGTGGGGGATGTCGATGCAACTACAGATGTTTTATGTGATGATGAGTTTTATAATGAGCTCGATCTTGACGAGTTGGAGGTGAAAGCAACTTTGCTTCTAAAAGGGAAATTAGATTTGTCCATTCAGAAGCAAGATACGGTCTCTCAATCTCACTCACCCAACCTTGATATTTTTTGTTCTCCTTCATTTGACCTTGGGATATGAAAAGCACGACATAACTCATGCTGCATGATACTTGCATTTTGGAAATTAATTAATGTGGTGTAAGCCGAACACAAGAAATCTTTTAGACTACATGTTTATACAGTGGTATTTATTGTATAGTTGAAATAGTGGGTCGGTAGACCTTGCAGCCAACTAGTGTGGTGCAGCAGATGACTTTGTTTGGAAGAGAACACGGTTATAGGTTCTTCTAACATACACCTTGGTTCTTCATAGTCTATGTATGAATCCATGTAGTCTGAAAACCGCGATTGTTATTAACCAGCTCTTCATGACATAAAGTCCCGATCGGTGTCAGTAATTTTTTAGGGTACTTTTTGGTATTAGAGTGTTTTGCATTACCATGAGTTTGATAAAAAAAAAAAAATTACATTCACAAAATAAAAATTTGACTTTATATTCACTTGAATCAACTGAAGGACTTAAAGCGAACTTATAAATAAGGATATAAATATACGTAATTTATTATTTATTTCAACTAAACATGGAACAACGAGATGATTTTTTAGACTTTCACAAAATTTAAGTAATTAGTCTTAAGTGCATTCAAACTATGGAGCATAGATTACTTGTTCAAACCTGATATACTCCAAAATAAACAAACTAATTAAAAAATATTAAAACAACACCCTTTTATTTTCTTGAAAATGTCAACTATTCAGCCACCCTTTTATTAGAGGCTTTTACCAACACAATGCACCAACTTTTCAGAGTTTTTAGGACTTTCTGCAGTTGTGAACTTACGTTTACCCATTTGTCTGCACCGTGATTTCTGCACCTTATTTTTCCTTATCGTGGATGATTCATCAGTTACATTACATGAATCGCTATTGAGCTTGCTAATTAAAAGGGAAACATTTTAAATAAAATAAAATGGAATCATTCACAGCTGCCCGTTAAGAAATTAATGCGTCGTAATTTTATATAAGGTAGAAGCAAACTGTTGGTGCAATTGAAGAAGGGGACATGGAAAAAGAAACAAAATGATCCTACCTGAATTCAATACGAATGTTCTAATTTACAAGGGACGTGCTGGGTCTATTACTTACTTTCCTTAGTTATCTTTCATCTATCATTATCGACGTGTATTTACTAAGATATCAGTTTCCAATCGTTCAAGTGAATTTCTCTTCATTCCCAATGCTGGGTTTTGTCTACAGTCTAGCGGGTCTATTCGATGTCCTTTATAGCATCCTGCATTAAAACGTTAAAAATGTTGAGTTATTAGTGACTCAGATCAAAACATTAATTAAAGGTGACGGAGAAAAGAATGCAACAGCTTGTACACGGTACAAACAAGTAATTGCAACATCACTATTGTTTTATCGTTACTAATCCTAATGCAGTGATCCAGTGTCTTGTTTGATTAACCATAACAGCAGTGTGGAAAGAAGGGGGGATTTGTACGACCAATCACATAGAATTTTAACAAGTCATGCCTGTTTATTCCCAAGAGAATTAAAAATTATCTAAAAAACTAACTGCTCCAAATAGTCAATAATACTCTTAAATTCTTTTCATCTTCACCACACAAAATCTAAACTCTTTGTCCCAACTCCCAAGATTAGACAGTGTTGCCGAGACAATAAGTGGAAAATCTTTCATTTTTGTTTGCTATCAAATATTAAAAAAATCAAAGGATGATACCTTTGCAAGTCGTGTGACATATGTAGCAGCCAATGCAGTGGCCAACAGTCCCAGCCCAAGTGTTAGAAGCTGACTGTTTCCTCCAAATATATTACTAAGTTCAGATTCATCTTGCTGAAATGTAGAAGCAGCAATTACATTAAAGAAGCAATCAACGAAGTTACTCTGTTTCCATAATCCATCATACATAATTAAAAGTAAAACAAAACCATTGTATTTATGAACTGAAAAAGAGAAGGGCAAAAAATCATTTCAATATAGTTTAACATATAAGATTTGTACATATTCTGCAGGAAACCAGCTAATATACATTGTATTTTAAAACAGTAAGCAACGTAACAAAGGAGATGATTTAACCAACACCTTAATTTTAACCATTTTGTTAGGCTATCCCCAAGTTCCTGGAAGCATCCCCAACCAACTGGGTAACAACAATCATCAGTTTTAAGACATGGATAATCTTACAGAGACAGTAATATGCATTGATCAGTAATATGCATCGTACCTTCCCAGTACATATGGAATAAACTTAACAGATGTCAATCCATACAAGTAATTCCCCAAAGAAAATGGCAGCAGAGGACTCAAACGAAGCAGGGTCACAACCCTGAAGCCATTTTCACCAATAGCTTTGTCAATAGCAAGAAACTTCTTATTTCCTTCCAATAGCTTTACAATTCGCTCACGAGCAAAATATCTTGCAATTAGAAAAGCAACACTGGCTGCCACCTGAAATGCCTAAAAATATTAGATTGAAAATATACATTCCACTAGACTTAATTAACACCGTAAAAAATTGTATATTTCTTTTCCAGATAATAATTTCAAATAAAATATGATCTTATTCAGTCCAATAATTCACTTATACGCAATTGTTTGCTCTTGCATGCCAAATTATAGATGTTTAAATGATGGAGATCTCACCTCTATGATCAAATTATAGACCTTATAACTTATGAGGTTGAGTTACATTTATAGTCCAGTTTCTAAAATGGTCCTAGAAAGGCTATCATAAATATTTATTTTTATGCTTGAGATGTCCCATCTTCGAATTTGGCTTAGGAGGTCTTAGAGATCTCTCATCACATTAACTAGAGTTAGGTGGATGAGAACCTCGTACAAAAATAAGTTAGACTTGAAGTCTATCAATGTTGAATATTAACAAGTAGATGACCAAATAGTATACTGTAAATTACAATTCGAAGATTACTAAGTAGTTGGTTAACATAAAACAATATCAATAAAATGAGAAAAATTGTAGATGATGCAATCAGCTGAATTGAACTATATATGAACTTCGTGTGCAATTAGGATTGCCACATGCCCTTCACATGATTGACTAACCGTTCCGCTGATAGAGACTATGATAGTGCCAACAAGGGATCCAAATAGAAGTCCAGCAGACATGGTTAAAGGAATGGCAGGAATCGCAAGGATCTGGGACAACATAAATAAAGCGAAGTCAGATAGAAGCATTGCACATGCACATCAGAAGAGGGGGAAGGAAGTTTTGGAGAAGAGAAGGCACGTAACATGAAAGCAAACAGTGAATGGGCATTATTGTGGTTTAGTGAGTAGAGTAGCATGAAGCTTACAGAGGGGTTTGGTAAAGAGTAAGAAGTTGAATGAGATTTAAACTTGACGTCCAATCACAGAATAACTACATTTAACTGAGCCTGGAAATTCCACCATCCTGGAATCTATTGTCTTTAATTAGTGCTGTCAGATGCTTCAATGCTAGTGAAATTTCATCACAACTAGGATGTGACATATCACCCGCAACAAATAGGTTTGTCTTTTGTTCCACTACGATCCAGCTACAGCCAGGCATTTTTTTTATATCTTTCTGTATCATTGTTCTCCTCAAAGATCTAGCTTCATCCCAAAGTCCTGATGCAGCATACATATTTGAAAGCAGTACATACGGAGAAGAATTTCTGGGCTCTAACTCGATAAGTTTCTCAGCCGCTCTCTGTCCCCTCTTTTCATCCCCATGTATTCTGCAAGCACCCAAGAAATTGGCCCAAATCATAGCATTGGGTTCAACTTCTAGTTTGTCAATGAACTCTTCAGCTTCCTTGAGAAAACCCCACCTACCTAGGAGATCAACCATGCAAGCGTAGTGATCCACTCTGGGCTCAATTCCATAATAGTTTACCATGATGTAAAAAATTTGACGACCCTCATAAACCCACCCTGCGTGGCTACATGCAGTAAGCACTCCAAGGAATGTGACATCATCAGGGGTAATGCATGATTGAGCCATCTCATTAAAGACCTTCAGGGCGCTTTCTACATAACCATTTTTGGCAAATCCAACTATCATTGAGTTCCAAGAAATCACATCCTTTTTAATAGCCAATTCCTCAAAAACTTGAACAGCACTTTTTACATCACCACATTTTGCATACATGTCTACAAGGGCACTGCCGGTTAACTCATCTAAGTCAAAACCAGTATGGAAGATTAGAGAATGTATCTCTCTACCATCACGCAATGAGGATAAGAGAGCAGAAGCTCGAAGAACAGTAACAAAAGTTGCTTGGTCTGGTAAGATATCGTTGCCACGCATTTCTTGATACAAGTCTAAGGCAACATCACTGCATTCATTTTGAGTATGTCCTGAAATTAAAGCGGTCCACATTACAATGCTTTTAAGGTTAGAAAACTCCGAGAAAAGAATGCTTGCATCTGCGAGCCTTTGTGAGTCCGTATACATGCCTAACAAAGACGTTCCCAAGAATTCGCTACCACATAAGAGACCCCTCTTCACTATAACACAATGGATCTGCATGCCTAAAATTACCTTGGCAGAACCCTTACAAACATCTAAGAGGCTTACAAATGTAATCTCAGATGGGTTCAATCCCAGTATCTGCATCTCATGAAGAAGACTAATAGCTACTTTTGTGTCTTTTGGAGCATATCCTGCAATCAGAGCATTAAAGGAGACTACACTCCGTTCAGGCATGCCAGAATAAATTTTACGTGCATCTTCAATGTCTCCGCACTTTGAATACATGTCAATAAGAGAACTTCCAGCAAAAAGGTTTGTTTCTAAACCCAACTTAACTAACAGGCAATGGAGCTGCTGTCCTACTTGTAGCACCTTAATACTTCCACATGCACTGAGTATGCTGGCCAAGGATACCTCATCAGGTACAAAGCCTTCTAAATTCATTCTCTGAAAAAAACTGAAAGCACCAGCCTCCTCTTCTTCTTGCACATATCCAACAATAATGGCATTCCAGGAAATATGATCTCGGTATGTCATGAGCTCAAACTGCTTAGTGGCTTCCGCCAAAGCCCCAGCCTTGGCATACATATCTATCAATGCATTGTTGACAAATAAATTAGAGGTAAATCTTTTCTTGATAATAGTTGAATGCAACTGGCGACCAATTCCTAGGTATTCAAAGGATGCACATGAGCTCAAAATGCTGGTGTAGGTAAATTCATCCATGTGAACGCCACATATTGTCATATCCGAGAACAACTCCATGACATTACTTAAATAGCCATTCTGTGAATAAACTCCGAGCATGGTGTTCCAGACAATCATATTTTTATGAGATATAGCATCAAATACTTGCCGTGCAGCATCCAGCATCGCACACTTGCCATACATATTGATCAAAGAACTTGCAACGTATATACTGGAGTCGAAACCTTGCTTGATAGCCAGGGCATGAACTAGGAAGCCGTGATGGAGGGCGGCTAAGCTGGCAATTGCACTTAAAACACTTGCGAGTGTGGATCTCGAGGATTTGACACCATGCTTAGTCATTTGATGAAAGAAGGCAAGAGCCTCCTGATAGTGGCCTCTCTTGGCATGACCAGAAATCATGACATTCCAGGCCACAACATTGCGGGTGGAGAAGGGCATCTGCGAAAACAATTGGCACGCATCGTCCAGCATTCCTAAAGAGGTGTAAGTGTTTAAGACGGTGACAAGTGCCACAGGGTCAGGAATTGGAAAAGAAGCGGGAGAAGCAGTGGTGCGCATTTTGTCAAATATGTGGAGTGCCTGACGAGGCAAGCCGGCTTGAACATAAGCAGAGATTAAAGCGGTCCAAGAAACAGGGTGGAGGTGAGGAGAGGGAGAGGCGTCAAATAGGGTGCGAGCAGAAGTGAGAGAGTGGGAATTGGCGTAGAGATGGATGAGTGCGCCATGACAGAAGGAGGCAGATTGAAGACCCCTCTTAATTACGCAACAGTGAACTGCCCTCCCCATCTCAACATTCTGGAGCTTTGCACAGGCGGAGAGAGTGATGGCGAAAGTGAACTGGTCAGGGGAATGCCCGGAGTTGAAGAAAGAAGCAAAACATCCAAGGACCATTTGGGGCAATCCATGGTTGGAGTGCATGCGAAGAAGGGAATTCCAGTCACTGCCATTCCCCTTCGCCGTTCCATGTGTCTCACTCTCAACAATCCAACGCCCATCGCTCCCTCTTCCTCTCACCACACCTCTCACTCCAACACCCACGCGCATTTATCGAATCCCTTCCAACTATAAGGAATTGAGTTCCAAACACTTTGAGTTTAGTTCTTCTATTTGAAGCAAAATCCAAAGCTTTTTATTGTCTCATGTCATTGCATCCACCATTTGTGAGTCACATATTATGATAATCCTATGTTTCACCAGAGAACCAAGCATTTACATATATTTTGTCTCATGGTCCAAGAAAAACTTCAACAAAGTCAGCATAAACGGCAACGAATAATGCATATCCAGCAGGGCCATATCCTGGGGGTTAAAAGACAGAGAGGTGTTGGGGGGAGAAATAGGAATGAATGAATAAATAAATAAGAAGAGAGAAAAAGAGACCTTCAATAAAAAGGGAGAGTTGGTTTAAGAAGGTGTTGATCTGCTACCTGTAGATATAGCCAACAGAGGCAAAACCGCCAATGACACCGAGGAGCAAGAAACCGGCCAAAAGGGTGAGGAAGTATGAGCGTGTGTGGGGTGTGAAGAGAAAAGAAGAATGGGGGGAGAGGCGAGAGAGATGAGTGTGAGTGTGAGTGTAAAGAGAAGGGGAGAGACAGAGTGCGCATGGTATGAGGTATTTACTTGTTATTGATATTACTTAATTTCATTCGCACATAAATAATCACTCACGTATTATATTAATTATTACTGTTATTATAAATTTTAAGACAAAGATTCATTCTTTTATCCAAAAATCTAAAAGACACGCCTTGTGAGCGGGTTTAGGGTTTAGGAGGCGCGGAGGAAGAGGGGGTTGTCGGAGACATGGCTTTCTGGGGTAAGCTTCCCTTGGCTGGTTGTTTCTGCAGTATTCTTAGGTCTGAAACCTAACATTGAGTGAACTGCAGGAGTGGAAGTGAAACCAGGAAAGCCTTTTACTCATAAATATGAGGACTCCAAAGGACGCCTCCATATTTCAATGGTAATGGTAGTGTTGCTGTTAATTAATCTTACAGAAACCAACATATTTGATTGCTATAATCTGATGATTTTAATGTTAACTTAGGCCACTCTGGGGTTGGGCACTGCCACAACAAAAAGCACACTGCAGTGCAATGTCGGAAACAGGAGTCCTGTATACCTTTGCTCTCTCTACCCTGGAAACTCAGAGTCATTGCAATTAAACTTAGAGCTCGAAGAAGTTGATCAAGTTCTTCTCCCATTGATGAAAGAGGTGGGTGTCTTCAAGGTGATAAAAGGACTGTGTACAATAATTTAGTGTAATTAACTATTTTGTTCTGAAATAAATTGATTTTTTCAGGGAAATCAGGATACCATTCTGTCATACGTGACTAAATATTACCTGTCAGTGTCCACAAAGAACAGAATGTCAGTTCTTTAAGATCTAGGGAAACTCAAATGGTTGGCAATGATAAGGGCACCGATAAGGATGTCTGTACTTACTCTGTCAATGAAACTCAAAGCCTCTTACTTGACGTGAAGAATTGTATCATTAGAAGAGGACGAGTCTTCCTTTCTCAAACTGAGGAAGGCCATATGCATAACTCTGACCAAAGCCTCAGTGAAGAAGCACTTCCTGCAGATTGTGGTGAAATGTCTGAAAGCATTAAACCTGCACGCAGATTTAAAAGGTTGCGAAAAGCTGAAGATACTGAAAGCAATAGGGATCAGAAAAATAATTCAACAGTGAACTTTCTCAAGTCATCTTATGCCTCCAATCCCGCACAATATAAGCATGGACGAGGTGATTTTGGTTTGTTTAGTGCAGTTTTTGCTCCTTCATTTATTGAAAGTATTATAGATTATATCTTGTTTCTTTGAAACGAAATTGGAAATATATTTAACAAAAATATTTTCTGTAAGGATGTATTTGAGAAAACTAAGCGCCGTGCTTTTTGATTTCTACTTTTTAGGTAAAAGAAAATCAACATACAATGTGAGAGACTTCATTGAGGAGGAAGCTGAGTAAGCTTTTGCTGAAGATTTACTTAATTCTGCATTCTCATCCTGTTTTAGCATTTTTTACACAATACTCAATATCATAGTTAGCATATCTTTTATTGCTGATTAAAAAAATTATAATCTTCTATATCACTACATTTTGTGAAAATATCCTGTCTCACGAGCAGTTCAATATGGTCAGGGTATCTTCAGATGCCTATATATCTAATGATGAAGATGGCGAAGATGACAATTCATTTGACAGTTTCATAGATGACAGGACCAACCCTACAGCAGCCAGTCAGCCTGAAGCTAGTAGAATGGACATGATGGCAATTTACAGGTATTTTATCTTCCTCCCATTGTGCTTCCCTATTCGTAGGTCTCTTTCTGAAGCAGTCTTCGTGATTAAAGGAATTGGGTAGCAAATGAACTGCTACATTCATCTTTCAGAAAAAAAGTTCGTAACATATACGGCTTCTTTCCTCTCATTACATATTTTATCTAAATGTGAGAACATCAGCTTTGTTAGAGTCTTCCACTATTATGTGAATTTACACATATCACATTGAATTAATTCTGAACTATGAAGTGCTGTTATTATCTTAATGTTAAAGTTATATAACTAGACTTAGCTCTGCTGCAGGCGTTCTTTGCTCAGTCAAGCACCGAGTAACGGAGGGCTCGATTTTCCTGCCACCTTCACTCCTGACCGTGTGACTATGGCAGCAAGTACTAGTGAAAGTGGGGATTCTTCATGGAATCATTTCCATACAGATCCAAACAAACAGTCAGCAAATCGCACTTTGGAATCCGTTAGCATCGACCAGATAACCTCAGAAGCAGTGTTTTCAAGTTGTTGTCCTATGGGAAATGGGACAGAGATAAGAAGTCACAAACGAAGATTGTCGTTTTACCACTCTGAACACTTCCCAAGTATGAACCTTGAACAAGAATTTGCACTTCAATCAAAGAAAGAAGTGGAGGATGTCGATGCAACTACAGATGTTTTATGTGATGATGAGTTTTATAATGAGCTCGATCTTGACGAGTTGGAGGTGAAAGCAACTTTGCTTCTAAAAGGGAAATTAGATTTGTCCAATCAGAAGCAAGATACGGTCTCTCAATCTCACTCACCCAACCTTGACATTTTTTGTTCTCCTTCATTTGACCTTGGGATATGAAAAGCACGACATAACTCATGCTGCATGATACTTGCATTTTGGAAATTATTAATGTGGTGTAAGCCGAACACAAGAAATCTTTTAGACTACATGTTTATACAGTGGTATTTATTGTATAGTTGAAGTAGTGGGTCGGTAGACCTTGCAGCCAACTAGTGTGGTGCAGCAGATGACTTTGTTTGAAAGAGAATACGGTTATAGCTTCGTCTAACATACACCTTGGTTCTTCCTGTAATACAGGAACACTTTTGACGGGTGCAGGAAACACCCCACTTTGTTGGAAGGGTATATCCATGTCTCTTGTACTGACAGCTGATTTTTGCAGGAAAAAAAATACTTGTGTTCGAAAATTCACTTCATGTAAAGCTTCACTATGAATCTATGTAGTATGAAAACCGCGATTGTTATTAACCAGCTCTTCATGACATAAAGTCCCGATCGGTGTCAGTAATTTTTTAGGGTACTTTTTGGTATTAGAGTGTTTTGCATTACCATCAGTTTGATAAAAAAAAACAATTACATTCACAAAACAACTTTTCAGAGTTTTAGGACTTTCTGCAGTTGTGAACTTACGTTTATCCATTTGTCTGCACCGTGATTTCTGCACCTTATTTTTCCTTATCGTGGATGATTCATCAGTTACATTACATGAATCGCTATTGAGCTTGCTAATTAAAAGGGAAACATTTTAAATAAAATAAAATGGAATCATTCACAGCTGCCCGTTAAGAAATTAATGCGTCGTAATTTTATATAAGGTAGAAGCAAACTGTTGGTGCAATTGAAGAAGGGGACATGGAAAAAGAAACAAAATGATCCTACCTGAATTCAATACGAATGTTCTAATTTACAAGGGACGTGCTGGGTCTATTACTTACTTTCCTTAGTTATCTTTCATCTATCATTATCGACGTGTATTTACTAAGATATCAGTTTCCAATCGTTCAAGTGAATTTCTCTTCATTCCCAATGCTGGGTTTTGTCTACAGTCTAGCGGGTCTATTCGATGTCCTTTATAGCATCCTGCATTAAAACGTTAAAAATGTTGAGTTATTAGTGACTCAGATCAAAACATTAATTAAAGGTGACGGAGAAAAGAATGCAACAGCTTGTACACGGTACAAACAAGTAATTGCAACATCACTATTGTTTTATCGTTACTAATCCTAATGCAGTGATCCAGTGTCTTGTTTGATTAACCATAACAGCAGTGTGGAAAGAAGGGGGGATTTGTACGACCAATCACATAGAATTTTAACAAGTCATGCCTGTTTATTCCCAAGAGAATTAAAAATTATCTAAAAAACTAACTGCTCCAAATAGTCAATAATACTCTTAAATTCTTTTCATCTTCACCACACAAAATCTAAACTCTTTGTCCCAACTCCCAAGATTAGACAGTGTTGCCGAGACAATAAGTGGAAAATCTTTCATTTTTGTTTGCTATCAAATATTAAAAAAATCAAAGGATGATACCTTTGCAAGTCGTGTGACATATGTAGCAGCCAATGCAGTGGCCAACAGTCCCAGCCCAAGAGTTAGAAGCTGACTGTTTCCTCCAAATATATTACTAAGTTCAGATTCATCTTGCTGAAATGTAGAAGCAGCAATTACATTAAAGAAGCAATCAACGAAGTTACTCTGTTTCCATAATCCATCATACATAATTAAAAGTAAAACAAAACCATTGTATTTATGAACTGAAAAAGAGAAGGGCAAAAAATCATTTCAATATAGTTTAACATATAAGATTTGTACATATTCTGCAGGAAACCAGCTAATATACATTGTATTTTAAAACAGTAAGCAACGTAACAAAGGAGATGATTTAACCAACACCTTAATTTTAACCATTTTGTTAGGCTATAAAGATTCCTTTTGCTTTTGGAGTCTTACAATATATTAGTCTGATTGGGCTGGGACGTACATGTTGTACTCCACTAGGATTTACTTAGATTATTAGTGTATCCACCATGCTTAAATTCTTTAGATCTCTTTCTTTTTATTTATTGTTTTGCATGATGGACCCAATATATTCACCGTGCTACTTGTATTATGGTATAGTCTCCAATTTTCTCCTCTAAGATTTGATGCACCTCATGATTAACTTACATTCTATATGCTCTAAGTCTTTTCCTGCTTAACAAAAAGTCATGTACTTCCAAAGCTTATCTCTATAACTATCCATTTATTTCTTCTCTCAAGTCTTTCAACTAGGACCAAATCAACTACAAAAAACATACATTGTGACGCCAACTCTTGGATGTACTCAGCAAGCACCTCCAAGACTAAGGTTCAAAGTTGACTTTTATGGTAATCCTTTTGGTCAAAGGAAAATCTTAGTGACCCCACACCGTAAACAGAGTAACAAAGCAGATAACTTAAACAACAATATAATTTTAACCATCTTGTAAGATTATTAGAGCATCTATAGATCATAGCCAGAATCTTGATTTTAAGAACTAGGTCTTATAAGGATGCTGATGTGGTATAGAAGGATTTTCCATCTTAACATAATAATTAAATTAGGTTCTTAAGTCGTAAAAAATTGGAGTGTAAATAAAAAATTATAAAAGTGCGGGTCTTGTAAGACTTTTGAATTAAAGCAAAACTTACAAAAGATTTAAAGTAAAACAAGACCTAACAAGTGAGTTTTATTGCATTGAAGACACTCTTAAGATTCTTATTATTTTAGGAGACTTACAATGACACTAGTCAAATTGGGCTTCGTATATACCAGTTGCACTACACTGGTAGTTGGCTTTTGTCAAAAAACAAGGACACACCATAGAGACTGTGTTAAGAAGAAATAAAGAGCACGAGATGAATTAGACAACTGATTCTGGCATTGATTCAACCATTTATGAGTGAACGTTCCCATTGAAAAAGAGAAAAAAAAAAAAGAATATGGAAGAGAATATATGTGTTTGAATTACACACCTGGTGATAGACTCATAAATAAAAGGATTTATATATATCCCTAATTACTGTAGTTATATAAAGACAGCCCCTAACTATTTTCTTTACATTAACTCAAATACTGTCCCTCAAAATAGAGCATCTCTGTAAGAGCTGAAAGCTTCCCTGGCTTCAGCTTTCCTCAGCATTTGATACCCGCATTATAATAATACATACAGAAATTATAATCATCTTACTGTTTCATTTTGTTGTTGAGTGCTCCTTATACTATCACAGGAATGTTTTGCTTTCATTTCTGAAAGGAAGTTTATTCTCACTAATTAACTTTCCAAGGAATGTTAACATATTCTTCACACTACACGCCAACTAAGAATACCTCTTTGCAATCATGGATGCAAACAACATATGAGAGGAGATTGACACTGATCTTATGAAATGTGATGGACACTCATAAATATCTGAAATTGTATTAAAACACCACTTATGTCCTCCTCAGTGCCCTAACCTTCTCAGTTTTCCATTGTTTCTGCCAATGGTACCCAAAACCGGCTTTGCATAAAGTTTTTATGAAATTGCCAATAGAAAACTACAGTAATATTTTCATTAGAAACAATACCTAACGGTACATTGATATGTCTTTAATTAAGCATCATCCATTTCTTTATCACCTTCTCATACCCCCTCCCACAAAACAAACACAAAAGGAGGAAAAGAAACATAAACATTAAGCTAATGAAAAGCAAAATGTAATCCAATCATGATTAAATAACCAAGAGTACAAAGAATAGGGAGAAAAAGTAAGTACAAACTCACAATTAATGCTCTTCCAAAGGCACCGGCACTAACATAAGCCCAAGTTCCTGGAAGCATCCCCAACCAACTGGGTAACAACAATCATCAGTTTTAAGACATGGATAATCTTACTGAGACAGTAATATGCATCGTACCTTCCCAGTACATATGGAATAAACTTAACAGATGTCAATCCATACAAGTAATTCCCCAAAGAAAATGGCAGCAGAGGACTCAAACGAAGCAGGGTCACAACCCTGAAGCCATTTTCACCAATAGCTTTGTCAATAGCAAGAAACTTCTTATTTCCTTCCACTAGCTTTACAATTCGCTCACGAGCAAAATATCTTGCAATTAGAAAAGCAACACTGGCTGCCACCTGAAATGCCTAAAAATATTAGATTGAAAATATACATTCCACTAGACTTAATTAACACCGTAAAAAATTGTATATTTCTTTTCCAGATAACAATTTCAAATAAAATATGATCTTATTCAGTCCAATAATTCACTTATACGCAATTGTTTGCTCTTGCATGCCAAATTATAGGTGTTTAAATGATGGAGATCTCTATGGTCAAATTATAGACCTTATAATTTGTGAGGTTGAGTTACATTTATAGTCCAGTTTCTAAAATGGTCCTAGAAAGGCTATCATAAATATTTATTTTTATGCTTGAGATGTCCCATTTTCGAATTTGGCTTAGGAGGTGTTAGAGATCTCCCATCACATTAACTAGAGTTAGGTAGAGCTATGGCCAAATTATATATATGTTATAGCATATAGGTGGATGAGAACCTCTTACAAAAATAAGTTAGACTTGAAGTCTACAAGTGTTGAATATTAACAAGTAGATGACCAAATAGTATACTGTAAATTACAGTTCGAAGAATACTAAGTAGTTGGTTAACATAAAAAAATATCAATAAAATGAGAAAATCGTAGATGATGCAGTCAGCTGAATTGAACTATATATGAACTTCGTGTGCAAGTAGGATTGCCACATGCCCTTCACATGATTGACTAACCGTTCCGCTGATAGAGACTATGATAGTGCCAACAAGGGATCCAAATAGAAGTCCAGCAGACATGGTTAAAGGAATGGCAGGAATCGCAAGGATCTGGGACAACATAAATAAAGCGAAGTCAGATAGAAGCATTGCACATGCACATCATTATTGTGGTTTAGTGAGTAGAGTAGAATGAAGCTTACAGAGGGGTTGGGTAAAGAGTAAGAAGTTGAATGAAAATGGAAGAAAATATGAAGAATTGATACCTCCAATCCAGCATAAACGGCAACGAATAATGCATATCCAGCAGGGCCATATCCTGGGGGTTAAAAGACAGAGAGGTGTTGGGGGGGAGAAATAGGAATGAATGAATGAATAAATGAATAAATAAATAAGAAGAGAGAAAAAGAGACCTTCAATAAAAAGGGAGAGTTGGTTTAAAAAGGTGTTGATCTGGTCCCTGTAGATATAGCCAACGGAGGCAAAACCGCCAATGACACCGAGGAGCAAGAAACCGGCCAAAAGGGTGCCCTTGAAGGCGGTGGAGTCCTGGAAGTCAGAGCGGGAGTCGGTGTTGTCGGCGGGGTCACCGTCTCCTTGGGAGTCGTTGGGGCTAAACAAGCGCTTTAAGGCAGAGTCGGAGGGGGCAGTGTTGATCTTGGCCCCCAATTGCTTTTTGGGGTCTCTCTGTGTGTGTCGGAGGGAGGAGCATGGGGTGAGGAAGTGAGAGCGTGTGTGGGGTGTGAGGATAAAAGAAGAATGAGGGGAGAGACGAGAGAGATGAGTGTGAGTGTGAGTGTAAAGAGAAGAGGAGAGACAGAGAGTGCGCATGGTATGAGGTAGAAGATAAGATAGGATATGATGTTATATCAACAAACACTTCAAATGCACCACTCCACTCCACCGCTCTCAGCTCACCCTTCCAACATTCAATGCAAATTCCATCATTCAACAAACTACTCTTCTTCTCGCGTCACGTCCAGGGACAATCACTTTTTTTTTTTCTTTTTCCATTTTTGTGGTTGCCATTTACTACCACACTACACTATCCCCCACCCCACCATCTTTCCTACTACTAATTATGCAAAAACATTAAACTGCCACATATTATTATTTTTTAATATAAATATAAACATAACATTCTTTTATTTACATTCTAAATATATTAAAATTATTTTTCTGCTTTTATTCAATGTCCAAAATATTTTTAGTTTTTTTCTAATTTTGTCATTAATTATTATTTCAATCTTTTTATTTTTAATTTATTAATCAATTTTTTTATTCTCAATATCTTCTAATATGTTGGTCAACTCATTTCTTTCTTAAAAGTAAATTTCCCGGAAAAAAATTGAGAAGAAAGAAATATATTGATTAGTGAAATAAAGATGGAAATAATTACTATATCTGTTACAGAAAAAAAGAAAGAGAATAGGATACCTAAATATTTCATTAAATAATTTTAATAAAAATATAATTAAAAGTATTCAAATTTATAAAAACAAAAATGAACTTGTGTCCTCTATTTTATTTCACATTTTACATTCTAATTAATTATAAAAGTAACAATGACAAGCAGCATTAGTTCTTGAAAACAAAGAATATGAGTAGCATTTAAATAAGTAAGCAAGAAAATGCTCACTCAACTTTCCTTCTCTATGAAAGACGTTATAATTACTTGTTATTGATATTACTTAATTTCATTCGCACATAAATAATCACTCACGTATTATATTAATTATTACTGTTATTATAAATTTTAAGACAAAGATTCATTCTTTTATCCAAAAATCTAAAAGACACGCCTTGTGAGCGGGTTTAGGGTTTAGGAGGCGCGGAGGAAGAGGGGGTTGTCGGAAACATGGCTTTCTGGGGTAAGCTTCCCTTGGCTGGTTGTTTGTGCAATATTCTTAGGTCTGAAACCTAACATTGAGTGAACTGCAGGAGTGGAAGTGAAACCAGGAAAGCCTTTTACTCATAAATATGAGGACTCCAAAGGACGCCTCCATATTTCAATGGTAATGGTAGTGTTGCTGTTAATTAATCTTACAGAAACCAACATATTTGATTGCTATAATCTGATGATTTTAATGTTAACTTAGGCCACTCTGGGGTTGGGCACTGCCACAACAAAAAGCACACTGCAGTGCAATGTCGGAAACAGGAGTCCTGTATACCTTTGCTCTCTCTACCCTGGAAACTCAGAGTCATTGCAATTAAACTTAGAGCTCGAAGAAGTTGATCAAGTTCTTCTCTCTGTAATTGGCCCTCGGAGCATTCATCTCTGCGGCTACTATCTTGCCACTGCCCGCAACGCCAATCTTGCTGATGACTCGTATCCTTCTTCCTCCTCCTTATGTCCCATCGTTATTTTGCATTCATTCAAATTATTCCTTCAATCCTTCACATAAACTTATTCTTTACTTTTATTGCATCCTTTATCTGGATACTCCATTTTCCACTGTGTTTCTGTGTCCTTTTGCATTGTATTAGATTAGATTAGATTAGTCTAGACAATAACATAATCTGCCTATCAAAAGAGAGAATATAATTATAAATCTTTTTTTCTTGTTCCCGTTGAACTTTTTTCAATGGCTTTCTTTCTCTTATGTTCCTTTACTACAATGCAAAGTGAATCATATGGGGAGGATATTGCTGATACAGAAACAGAGAGATCTGATTACAGTGACGAAGAGGATTATGAGGATAGTTTTATTGATGATGACATTGTTCCAGAGGCTTTCTCACCATCTCCTATTTCCAAAGAAGGCAAGTTCAAATAATAATGTCAATCCTTCCACAAAACGAGCAATTTTATCTTCAGTTGCCCCAATTCAAAACCTCAACCATGTTTATTTTTTGTTTGTTTTGATTGTACTCTTTGCAGAGGAAGCTTCTCATGACACCAGACCAAAAATTAGGAAAGGCAGTCTTCGACGGCTTAGGAAGAGGTACCAAGTTGAGTCGGATGATGATGGCTGTTGTGGAGAAAAGATAATTGGCAATGACAGAATGCATGCCCAAATCCAGGAAACTGACAATGAAGATAGCCTACCTATTTCATCTCTTTACAAGAATAAAGCCTCCGGAAGGGTCGTGGACGAGGAAATGGATGTTAGTGTTGTCATAGGAGCAGGTGCTGCCAGCAACAAGAATGGAGAAGATGGTGGAAATAGTACTTTTGAAACAAATCTAGAGGCTGGGCATGTCCTTTTAGATAGTCAGACACATAGGTGACTCCTCTTAATTCTCAATTAATGTTCAAATATAGGCTTGCTTTCCTCAGCCTCAGGTGTTATGGGATGTGTATTTTTTTCTTTCCTCCTCTGTTCATAAATTATGTTTCTGCTGAAACAGGGAAGCTGTGCCATCAAAGCACTTGGTAGATCCTTGCACATCTCTGGATGTTGGGGATATTAAAAATTCAAAAAAGAAAAAGAAGAGAAAGGAAAAAGAGACAAAGAGCTCCTGTAATGGCCATTCTATCAAACTAGATAATGTTATAGATGAGCTAAAAAAGGAAGAGATGACCCAGGATATTGTGGCAGGAGGTAAACAACAGCAGCATGCTGATGATAAGTGAGTGATTATGTATTTTGAATTCTTGATTTTAAAACTGCGCCTGCATTTCATTCATGATTGAGTATTATAAGAATGTGTAATATTTTTCATTTTGCAGAATAAACTGATAGACTAATATTGAATATGCTATATTCTATATATATATATATATATATGTATGTATGAGAATGGTAATATATAGACCATTAGTTAATATTTGAATGATCAATATTTAAAGACAAATACACATGATTTTCATAAGGAATCATATGTTTACAACCAATTTCTAATATTAACCATCTATATATGCTTGTATGGCCAAAATTTTGAATGTTCACATTCTTGAAATGTAAGCCTTTCATACGTACTAGATCAACCATTTATATATGTTTGTGTTGGACTTTACTTAGACTGCAATGATAGTGTAAAACTTTTATATAGTTTCATGTCATCTAATCACACATTACTTGCATATTATGTTTATCGTCTTCTATAATAACTACTTTTAATAGTCATATCTATGATATTTTTCTTTTATTGAATGTGTGTAAATATTGACACTGATAGTGCATAAAAATTAAACTCATTGTTATATTAAATAAGTGTTCTTGGTTTAGGAATGGATTAGTTACTGTAATTCCTTTTGTTGTGTTATTTGCAAAGGTTTCTGGTTTGGTTGTTTATCTTTTTTTGTCCTTGTTATGAACAGGGAAACCGAGACCACAGATAAAATACTGTCTTCCTCTCAGGTTGATCATGGGCTGGGTGAAAAGCCAAAGAAGAAAAGGAAAGAAAGATCTAATGAGGGGATGGATTCAATTGCTACTGATGGCTATCATAACAGTCTTGTTAATCTGCCTCTAAGAAATGAACAACACACAGTTAATGAGTAGGTTTTTCTTAACAAACTTCTGTTTATATATCTGAGTAATACTTTTTTTGCTGAATAGCATAAACCGGCAACATGATTTATATATGTTAATGGAGAATTTGATAAATTACTCTTTATGACCTGGACATATGACAGCAACTCAAACCAGTATTTTCTGCAACCGAGATACCTTAGATAGTGCATGTTAGCAGAACAATGAGGTTGGCCTTCCTGATGAAAGTTATTTAGAGAATACAGGCCATACATATTTCACAGTAAATTTCTTAGGAGACTAAATGTGTAGTAGAGTATGATGGTGACTGTAGTATCAATTGAATTAAAAGAACCGAAGAGTTTCTCCCTATAATCCCCATAGCACAGACTCTTTAGAGGATGCAAACCCTTTGGTCTGCTTCCAACCAGCAAGGAAGAAAAAGGCCAGAAAAAAAATTCTAGCCATGAGAAAGAGGTGGAAAAATGGGTTACCTTGTCCATTTGCAGGTTATAGACTACATTGGTTTGGGCTAAAATGGTTCATTCAATTTAGTGTTCTAAACCAATGCCCAAGCTTGGTCTTATGTGGGTTGCAGATAAATAAAATACAGATAACTATGTTAATTTATTATTATATTTAGAAGATATTTAGTGCAATTATTGTTAATATGAAAAGTTTGTAGTTTCATTTTCTACAAAACTAGAAGTGGGTTGCTCAAAACCAACCGAGCTAACCCTGCCCAAGCCTGATTATGACATGGTCTTTGTCTCTTTGGGCTAAAAAGGTCAGTTTTTAAATCAGGTTCAAATTTATAGTCCAAACCTTATATTTTATCAGCTATGTTCATCTGATTACCACTTCAATATATTTCTTTTACCAGGTAAGAAGGTACCCCTGACCTCGTAATTAACTATCCATGCCCACCCTCATCTTCATTACTTTGCACAATTCCATTCTTACTACCCTTCTAGAGTTGTCAAATTTTAGACTCACAGCTAAGTCCCTTAATTGTACACGTAATCTTTCCGAACATAACAAAACTATTCTTAGTTGGTCTTAAATATCTTCATACTGATACAGGATAGCATCTGAAATTATGGTTCCCATTGAATTTAACTTGGTTTAATATGCATTTAGTGGTTCATAAACATGTGCTCTTGTACCATATTTTGGCAAGTAGAAATCAACTAAGGTGTTCTTTCCTATCACTTTAGATAGCAGATATAGAAAGTACATCTGCTAATGACTTTCAAAAATAGTCTGTGTGTCATTTCACAATTAAATACTCAATGAAATCCCTTCACTGCTAAAAGAAGTAAAAGTAAAACCTGACAAGAAATCTCTCCTTACAAACGAATTTATGTAGTTACCTCGATGAAGATGGCATGTTGTGAATGTCTAGCCTTCATAATTTCACTCTGTATTTTCTCCACTGCCATTTTCCCTGTAATTTTATGTCATCCTGTCAGAAAAGAGAAATGAAATTTTGATATCTGATATGCTTTAGAAAATTGGCAGGGATGTTAAAATTTCAGGCAATGTTGCATTGCCTTCTGCTGAGACGGATCCTAAAAAGAACAGGAAAAAGGGGAAAAAGAAAGAACAGGTAAACAAAAGTGACAATGGATATAATGAAAATGCCATCCAGGAGGACATGACCAACAGAGATGCAGCAGGGTCACAAAATGTGATTTATAATTTTTCTGAAGAAAAACAACAGCATCAGAAGCTAACTAATGAGAAGTATGGATCTGTTTTGTTTATGTTCTCTATCTGAGATAATAGTGTATATCTTGTTACTAATCCATGCTTTGTGCTAAACTTTTTAACTGGTGACAATTAATTTTGGCAATAGAAGCTTGAAAAACTAGTAAAAGATGAACAAGTTTTCGTAGAGAAACTGAATGAGAAAATTTTTGTTAATTGTTGAACAACACAATGAAATGAATATTACATTAATAGTATTTGCACTATTCAGTGCCTAACACCTATGTGCTACTGCTTAGGCCAATATGAATATTACAATGGGCAATTATACACTAACAATTCTGAGTTAGACTACATTAACATACAAGCAAGTAGCTGGACAGCTGTACACTAACATACAAACAAACTACTAGACAGATGTACATTGACAAAAAAGGCAAACAGCTAGTCAGCTGTACACTAACAATTGTTACTAAGAAGTTTAAACATTTCCAAGATTAGCTGTTCGGTAGATAAATCATTGGATACCGACTAGAATTGGTTCAAGCTTTTATGCTTAAAGTGTCATTATCCCTTCAAGTAAGTGCAAACTAGAATAAAATTCTTATATAAAATTAAAAACAGGCTGGTTAAGAAGCAAGCAATAAGTCCTTTTTCTGCTTGGTATAAATTATAAAGAAAGAAAATTGACAAGGATGAGAAGAAGTGCCTTGCTAGTAGTAGTATTGTTATATATGTAAGAATAATAATTAAAATGAAATTTCATTTTAATTATTATTCTTACATATATAACAATACTACTACTAGCAAGGCACTTCTTCTCATCCTTGTCATATGATTTCATGACAAGCCTCTAATATTATGATAGTAATTACTGTTTGTTCTTCTTTTTAACTTTTTTTATAAATATTTTTTAGAAAATAAATAGACTTTAAGTTTAACTCAACTTCACATTATGTCGTGGTTTGAAATACATTTAAGACAATTTTTCTAGTTCTTTTGTCGGTCAGTATCAATATGAATTTTTCCATTTAGCTGAATGGTAATATCTCTTTGTCATTTTCGCTATTTAAGTTATCTATGTTGAGCTCTCTTTTGTTTATTGTCAACTATTAGTCTGAGATATACTATAAGCCTTACATTCTTAATTTTTATGGCGCAGGATGGTAGACAATGGTGCTTTTGACTTACCTGATGGAAATCAATCTGAGAATAGAAAAGTTAAGAAAAGGAAGAAAATGAGCAAAAGTCAGGGCAACGGGGAAGTTGTAAATTCTAATATTGCTGTATATGTTGAGCGAAGTGGTGAGACTGAGATGATGGAGGAGGATAGAAATAAGGGGGTAGATGCAAAACCTTCCCATGTTAGAACTTTGACAAATGGACTAGTTATTCAGGAACAAGAGAAGGGGATAAAAGATGGCAAAATCGCTGCTTCAGGAAAAAAGGTAGTTTATTTAAATGGTTTAAAACACGTTAGATAATAGTTCCATTAAATCAAACCAAAAGAATAGCAAAACCCCTAGGATTTGGCTAGTGATGAGGGGTCTGGGAAGTTTGCATGAGGTCATATCATCGCAGATTCCAACGTAATAACTACTTTGTGGTTACAGATTAGCATTTATTACACTGGCAAGTTGAAGGAAAATGGAACTGTCTTTGAGTCAAATGCCGGCCAAGCTCCTTTCAAATTTCGCCTTGGTAACACCATTCACCTGAACCTTGTTACCTGAATAACTATTTATGCTTGTATTAAGTATTAACCTTTTTCAGGTAAAGGCGAGGTTATCGAGGGTTGGGATGTTGGCCTTGAAGGTAGTCATTTTGATATTGTATCCTTGTTCTTCAGTATTTCCAGTTTTTGCATTTATTTATAGTTTTATTGAATTAGAGCAATGCCTGTGATTTTTTTAACAGGCCCCTTAATTCTGTATTAATTGGTTGAAAATGAGAGTGGTTGCCCGCGTTGTCGTGGGTTCCATATAAAATTAATCCAATAATAGTAGTGGATGTGTTTTGAAGATTGTTAGTGGCTATTCTCATTTAAATATACCTGCGTATTTATGGTTCCCAGGCATGCATGTTGGAGAAAAGAGGAGACTCGTTATCCCACCATCACTGACGTACGTGATTGAATTCTTGTGTGTATTTAACACCATTTTCTTTTCTATAATTTCCTATTTTAACCTCTAACATCTGCATGTATCAGGTCTGAGAGTGAAGGACACTCTGCCAAAATACCACCAAATTCATGGTTGGTTTATGACATTGAACTAGTTAAAGTTCATTGAATAATATTGCAGCCAACCGATTGTACCACAAACAAAAAAGGGAGTGAGGAGGCATTACATGGACAGGCAAAAGATTGCCTAGTTTTTGGTTTGGTTCAACATGGGTGTGTTGATTGAATAGTTTTTGGTGTAGAAGATAGTGGGTAGACGCGCGCCACCAAATCCCAAGTTTTGTTTCTTTCAGATATCGTGTTAACATTAAAAGATACTAAGGGTTAAAGTGGTGATAATGTTCGCATAAATATCAGCATAAAAAATACTCATAAATACATATAATGTTGAACTAAACACCGTTATACAACGTTCCACATTGTCTTAGTTAACCATTTTGTTAGACCTAGTACTATTTTAGATTTAGATATTGGAGAAAAAAAAAGAAAAGAAAAGAAAATAAACTGTTTTAAAATAAACTAGCTGAAATAGCGTCTTGCATATTTTATTTTTATTATTATTATATCTATCATTATGTGTATTTATATTGATTTAAATGAAATATAAATGTGTATTCGTATTTTTTAAATATCAAATTATATATATATATATATGTATTTTAAAGAAAAAAATATTAAATTATTTTTTAAAGGGAAAATCAAATAAAGATTGATATTTGGCATGTTTTTCTGCGTATTAGCGATTATCATTCATAATTTCTTTAATTTAAAAAATCTAAAAATTTTATTTAATTTTTTATTTGTCTATTCTTATCAAGATTATTTCTACAAATAGATTGTTAAGTATTATGATTTATTTGATTTTGATAAGAAATATAAAAATTGAATTACAACGATAAATACATAAAAAGTAAAAAAAAAGACATAATGAAAGAAAGTGGAAGAAAAATATAAAAAACTGTTTGGGTGAACTACTAAATGTAGAGAAACAAGAAAAGTTAAATAATTTATATATATTATCTATATACTTAACTTAAATGAGAGTTGAGAGATTGGTATAATTTTTTTAATAATTTATTTTAGTTATTTCGATATTTTATAATTTCATAAGTTAATAAAATAGTTTTTTAAGTTTAAAATTTATTTTATCGAAAAATGGTGAATTTTATTGTGTTGTCACCTAATTGGCAGGAGAGTGGAGATATTGATTATTTTTCTGTTTTAAGCTGATATTTTTTTTTATTAAATAAGAAACTTTTTAATTTTATTTTATTTGTTCTCGAGATTGATTTCTTTTCTTTAAAACCGTATCAGTTACCAAAGAAATGACAATCTATTAGTTAAAAAAAAAGTCACCAAAATTGATTGAAAAAAACATAATTTTTTTCCTTTTCAAAATTCGTTATTTTTTTTTTTTAGTTTTATATTAGTAACAACAAATCAAGATTAATTATTTATCAATCTCAAAGGAATAAAACATATGACGTAATTATTTTAATATAATTATGTTTATTGTATTATAAATTTAAATTTGTTTAATATATTTTTTAATGTAATTAAATAAAATAGATAAAAATTATATTGCATGACATTTGTCAATTGTATTAAATTGTATGGAATTTATAAACTTAAAAATAAATTTATTATTTGTAAATTTATCATATTGCTTGACATTTCTATATATTGAGTATGTTTTCACAATATATCAGCACTTAAATAATTTATAAATTATATTTCTGTTAGTTTTAATAAAAGTAAAATCAGTAATTAATTGTATCTATTTAAATATTGGTTACAAATCGTAACAATTTTTTTCAAATTTATTACTAACTTTTCTAATTTTAAATTTAAAAAATTATACAAAATAATCAAAATAAAATAATAAAATATTAGTATAAAAATAAAATAGGAAAAAATTTATATACACCATACAATCGAAATAGTTCATGCTTTATATTTTTGGATTGTGAAACAATCAAAAAGTATTTAAAATATATCTTTAAGTTACATGATTTTTAAATATATTCTGAATTATGAAATTCTAAATATATTTTTAAATTATGGATGGCTAAATTTAAATTAAATTTTTAAAATATATAATTTTTAAAATAAATGTTTGTATTTGATTGTTGTGTTCCACCGTAACTGAACTACCAAAATCTATATCTGCCGAATTTGCAGCCGAATTTGCGAAGGATATGTGAATCTCAAAGGAATGGTGGGATGTTTAATCCTTTGACATTCAAGGTTTATTTGGATTAAACATTTTTTTATTTTAATAAAAAAATTTAGGTGAAAAATACTTGCAATATTTAATTTTATTTTATTGTAGCAAGCATTCTTAAAAATACGATTGATTAAAAAATTAATTTATTTGAGATTTATTTATTCATATTCAGAATCCTGAGATTTTATAACCTTGCATGACACCTGTTCAAACAAGAAAAGTAATAATTTTAAATAGAACAAACTGAACAAACTTTAATTTTTTAAAGTGACAAAAAAAAATATATTTAAGGAAAAATATATATATTAAAAAATAAAAAATGATAAAATGAATTGTGAATATAAGTTATTAATGTTAAACAGGAGTGATTATGTTATGGTGGTGTGGGATTGAAGGAAAGAAAGGAAGAATATTGTGGCGGAGTAGGAAAGGAAATTGAAAGAAGAATAGAATAGAATAGAAGGTGGTAGGGTTTGTGAAGGTGATCGTGATCGTGATCGTGAATTCAATTTTGACAGAGCGATGAGTGAGAGTAACGGAAACAGCAGGAGGCGAAATGTTGAAGATCAAGATCTGGGACTGTACTTCTTAGAAGCGTGCAAGGGTAGGGAGATGAAAGAGAGGGAGAAGGAGAAGGTCAAAGAGGAAGAGGAGGAAGAGGAGGAGCCGCCGAGGGAGCTCAACACGATTAACAGCTCCGGTGGCTTCGTTGTGGTCTCCACGGACAAGCTGTCGGTGAAGTACACCAACGTCAACCTTCACGGCCACGATGTCGGTGTAATTCAGGCCAACAAGCCTGCTCCTACCAAACGCCTCATCTACTATTTTGAGATTCATGTCAAGGATGCCGGCGTCAAGGGTCAAATTGCCATTGGCTTCACCTCCGAGACATTCAAGATGCGAAGGCAGCCAGGGTCACTCACCCACTCGCTCGCTCAGTCACTCACTCACCACTCGCTCACTCACTCACCACTCACTCGCTCACTCACTCACTCACTGATCAAGTGCTTCATTTTTTTTCTAACCGCTAACCCTAACCCCAACCCCATTGATTTCTTATAGGTGGGAGGCCAATAGCTGTGGATATCATGGTGACGATGGTCTTCTTTACCGTGGACATGGCAAGGGGGAAGCGTTTGGCCCAACCTATACATCTGGTGATGTAGTTGGTGCCGGAATTAACTACGCTGCGCAGGAATTCTTTTTCACGTACACCACTTACTCCACTACTCTTCCTCTACTTTCTTCTTTCAAAGCAAAACTATTATTAACATATCACTTTTTCCCTTTTTCTTTCCGTGCCAGTAAAAATGGCCAAGTTGTCGGCTCTGTTTCCAAAGACATGAAAGGTCCCCTTTTTCCTACTATTGCAGTTCATAGCCAAAATGAAGAGTATGTCACTTGTACTGCCACTGCTTTCTTTACCTATTTTCGTTTATTTGAGTATGCCAACGTTGTCTACTAACTCTTTACTTTCAAACAGCACCTTCTTTTCATCGTTACTAGAGGTATTTAATTTTTCAGGGGTGTGTTTCATTTATCTCTAACAGGGTGCATGTCAACTTTGGGCAGAAACCATTTACTTTTGACTTAAAAGTAAGAGCCGTATTTATATTTTCCTTACTCTTATGTACATTTCTCACCTTAGACTTCAGCATGTTACCCTACTTGCTAATTCAATGACGTTAACATCTTTTAAATTTGTATGTTTTCAACAAGTCAAACCTTTGAATCTACTTCCAATTCAGTTACTAAATCCAATAGTTGCCTTTCATCATGACAAATTATATGTTTGTTCTTGTCTGGTTTGAATTCATTGTTCAGTGCATTACTTGCTACTTGTTCTGAGCAATATTTATTTTTCTTTTTTCATTTTTTCTGCCCTCAGATTGGATGCTAGCTAGGTGTTACAATATAGTTTGGCTTTAGTTTTCGTTTTTTTATTTAACCCTTCGTCAATTTCTTTTCTTCTGCGGATTTTTAAAAATTGAGAATGTTAAGACACACAGCTAGCAGAGCAGGATAAGACACGTTCCTGAGAAATTGTTTGGTCATCTGACCTGAAAGTTATTTAGGCAAATGTAGTGACAGATGTGAATATTTTTCAGCATGTGTTCAGTATGAGGAGTAGCAGGAGGCTCAGAGTGAGGGAAAATGCAAGGAATTGATAGTGAATGGAGAGGATGGGAAAGCTGATACTGCTAGTTAACCTAGTTTTGGCAAAGAAGGCTTTTTGGGCTGAACAGTTTTTTATCAACACGTCATACTTTTTCTCTAAACATACTTAACACAGAATAAGTGTAGTAAGTTTATCATTAGAGTTCTCTATATGATCTCCTGAACACTTAAAAATAATATAATTCTATAAATTGAAACATTATTTGGACAGCCATGTTAGTAATAAGTTCAGATGGAGGGCGTAAAGATAACTTAGAGTGTTCATGGCAAGAACTTGGTGGCTAAGGTTTTGATGTTTTTCAATCTTCCTTGCATCCCATGGTTTTGATATATTTGGTGATGTCTATACTTTAAAAAAAGCTAAATTATATGGATGAGACCTATTTAGTATTTGGGAAACTTAGATGTTCTAAAATTTTTTATTCTGTGATATTGTTCCCCATAAAGCATAGTATGCTAGCAAGCATGAATTTAAAATGGTTTAAAATATAAATTTATTTTCTTAAAAAATTCCAATGTTCTTATATTTGTATTATACAAACTTGTTTATAACGTTTCATAATGTGAAAACTCTACATATTTGTTGTAATTATATTTGTAATTGTTGAAGATTTCACATTCACTAAAGATATGATCAAATTATTGCATATAACAAGGTGGAAACCTTACCTTACAAACCGATTTTGTAGGGTTGAGTTAGATCTCAATCTACTTTCTAAGATAATATCAAAGTCTATCCTAATAATATTTATTAGGTCAATTGTGTTGCTCGCAATTGGATTAATCGCAAATATTTAGTCTCATGCTTGAGAAGTTTGATCCTTAGGGTTATCTAATAAGCACTTTGCGAAGAAAACGTGATCTTTCGACAACCTTATCATAAATGCTATGCATCTAAGATGGTACTTTGATGAAAGGGTAGATTAAATTATTTCAATGTGATTTTTACTACATTTACAATTATTAATTTCGCGTGACCTTTTTGTTTAAAAGTTAACTGAGTTTACACATGCTATTTACTTATTTATCATTCTTTTTTCTTAAATATTTATTTTATTGGATTAGGAATTTGAAGCACAAGAAAGAATGAAGCAGCAACTGAAAATAGAGGAAATTTCTGTGCCACCAAATGTCAGTTACGGGTGAGAGGAAATTGTCTTTGAATAACTTCAGTGTTAGACTATGCTTTCCATTACTTGTTTTGAAGTTGATCATGTTCTTTATTTTCAATCCTGAGTAGTGCAAGCTTACTAGGAGTTATAAATGCCCTTAGTAAGTAGGATTTTTTTGGGTCTGTATTTGTAGTTACTAGTCTGTAACCGGGTAAGATTACAGGACTAAGGACAAATTAACAAGTTTGAGTACATTTATGTTAAAAATGATCTTGATCAGATTTTGGCTTTTCCAGCAAAAGCCTGTAAAAAATGGTCTGTTTTTGCCACCATTTGCAACTCACGTTTCCCACTACTTCATTGGTGGTTACTCTACTTGAACTGACCCAACGCCTCTGTTGTCTCCACTGGCTTATATATAGGATGAATTTTTGCACTTTAGTGGCAAACAGTATCATTAGTTTTAGCTGAGAAGGGGTGAGAAGAAAACAGTGGGGTACCATAATACCATAGATTGAGCTGCTATTATACGTGAACTTGGTTTATCTATTGTTTTCAATTTATCCAAACTTTTATTGTATTGAGAGTGATTTATCTAACAAACATAATAGAAGATCCACTAGCACCAGAATTAGTAGGGAGGAAAACAAAATATAGTAGGGTAGCAGAATACCATATATGAATGAACCGCAGTTTTGCCTTCTGTTTCTGATTGACCTGATCTTGTGTTTGTTTGGACGAGTTTCTCCATAATAAGCTCCTCTAGGAGAGAAAAATTGAAACTAGGTTCTTCATAAGCTAAAAGTGGCTTGTGCCTAAACTAACTTGCAGAAACTCTCATAATTTCTCCAAAGTTTTTACTTTTGACTTATGAAATTTTAGCTTGTGGAGAAGTTGTTTAATTTTCTTCTTCTTCTTCTTCTCATTTTTCTCTTGTAGAAGAGCTTATGGAGAAGCCCATTCAAACATACCCGTTGTATTGTTTGGGAGAAATTTAACAGATAAATGTAATTGCAAGAATAGAGGGTCCACTATTTGTAAATTAGTTTACAATATAACATGATTGATACTCTTATTAAGCTCAATACATACAACAAAACCTTTTTGTGGTTTACTAATTTACAGGAAGTACAGGTCTTCACTAGTTGCAGCTTTTCTGGTTTAGGAAGGTTGAGATTAATCTATTTAACCCTAGGTGTCTGAGACATCCATTTCTTTCATGGGAGCCAATGTTAATAAGAAAAAAATAAATGTGATCGATATTTCTCAAATTTGATATCTTTTTTTGTCTGCAGAATTGTCCGCTCCTACTTGCTGCACTATGGCTATGAAGATACATTGAATTCATTTGATGTGGCTAGTAAAAGTACTGTTCCTCCTATATACATAGCTCAAGAAAGTGGAATTGATGAGCAGGAAATTACATATGCGTTAAATCATAGAAAGACTCTTCGGCAGGTATATTTTTCTTGGAACTAAAAAATAACTAGTTTATATTATAAATTCAGTTCTTAGAACCTTTTAACTGAAAGTTAAATTCAGCATTTTATATTTTATTGTTCCTTATCAATGTCACATGCTTGCATACTTAAAGAAAGCTATTGCAGTTGGCATACTCTGGATATCGTTGTTGCCAATAATCATTGTTACTGGCACCTGCCACATTGCCGTGATGGCACCACGGTCCTCCATTAGAGTTCTCATTCAAGTTAGAATTGTTATTTATATCTTAAATATTTATTTGCCGGAACATAAAAATCAAAATTCTTAATTCCAATGTTGTCCAATTTGGAAATGGAATTACAATTCTGACCTGCAATTCCAATTCATTGTACAAATAGATTCTAATAATGACAAAAGTGTTTCCTTGTTTTGTTTCTGTTTCCTGTCCTCAAAATTTTGTGAAAGGAAGGATGTAAACTGCATTATCTTGTTATAAGCACCTGCATAAATGCATGAGGTTTTAAATGATGAACCCTTGGACAAGTATGATGACCTGTTCCAGAAGGGCACTTTTTTCCCCTTTCTGTTTTTATATAATACTGTCATATTTTTTTCTGTCAACTTCATTCACTTGTAAAACCCTCAATACTTTGGAGGTATGCATGGCAGTTACCTTAGTTGCCTCTCTAAATGATCCTTCTATTGAAGTTGGGATATGTATGAGATTTATTCTTGTTCAGTTAGTCATTTTGTTTTCAATGAAAACTAGGAAGATGACAGTGGATTTTGTAGTAGTGAAAGTAATTTTCCCCACTTCCATTGTTTTTTGGTAACATTTTTAAATTAGAAAACATAATGACGAAAAAACTATATATTTTTTTTAACTTTTAGTGGAAACATATAAACTAAAAAAGAAATCAAACCTAAAATGTTTATATGTATGTTAGTGTGCCTTCTATCCACTACACTACAAAATATATTTTCGTTGTTGATATTTCTTTGGTGTCTGTTTATCAATTTTAAGAGAAAGGCCTAGGGATACAAAATTTACAAATAGCATGCTCTAGTGCTGGGATAGTGCTTAAGTGGCTCACAGTTGCCCTTGGCTGCTATGTACATATCCATAGCTGAGCATTACAGTGTTGTGAACATAGTGGCGATATAGCATGTTCTGAATTTTAAAAAGGCTTCTAAAATAGGTCTGCTAGGTAGTATTGGAGGGATTTTCTGAAACTTTTTTATATTAAAAAAATGGTTTTAGCTTAAGATGACCCACTTTTTTATGACCACGTCTTTTTTCTCTCCTTTTTGGTGAATATGTTTTACTTTTTGACTGACATAAAATGCTGTTAAATCTGCACCCATCTTTGTGTCTCACGTAAAGTGCTGTTTTGCCCCTTGCACACAGCTGTTTCATATCACTTCTAAATTTATTTATACATTAGATAATTTTTTCCTTTCCCACAACCTTCACTCTTTGTTTCTTTGCTTCACTCCGTTTTATATATGAATGTTCTGTCAATGTGAAGAGTTTTTGTCTGGCAGATATATTGTTACACATGAGTTAATTATTTTAGAGATATGATTTGATTACATTCATTAGGGATATATGATATGATATGGTTTGATTGGGAAATATCTTGCAAATATTTCCCTTTATTAGATATTGATTTTGTTCCTTATTATTGTATTTTCATTATAAATAAGAGTACTCATGTGTGTACCAGAAACAAAGAATTCATTATATTCCCTCTCAATTTCTCTGTCCTCAACATGATGCTAGAGTGGTACCATATTTCCGTCGCTTGTTTTTGTCAGTAATCAAGAACATAATGCGAAGGTAACTAAAACTGTGAGCCCAATGCTCATAGGAGTCAATATTTTAGAAACTATGTACGATTTCTGGTTTCTAGTTTTTGCTCTACTGTCACTATTCACACTGAATACACTGTTTGCCACTGCCATCATAGTTCACCACCTGTCATTGTTCTTCACTGCCAATGACATTCAGGAGAGACATTTCTGACCAACATTACTGTTTACCACCAATGTTCCCCGGCATTTGCTGTTTATAGCTGATGTTTTTCAGAAACTACTATACAACGCAAATGTTTGTCCGGCGAGTTTCTTTTCCTGTTGAGTTTTTCTAGTCAACATTTAGTTTGTGGTGATAAATATTTGGTAGTTTTACTGTCCTTTGTTTTGTTATTGTTTTGCTGATTTAGAATCATAATTGGCTTACATCTTTTCTTTTCAATGAAGCTAATCAGGAAAGGGAACCTTGATGTTGCATTTGGTAAATTGCGTGAATGGTATCCCCAAATTGTTGAGGTGGGTTCTCTCAGACGTACTTGTCTCAGTCACAGTTGTGTATAATATAGTGCAAACCTAACTTCAATTAAACTGATAAAAAATTAAATCATGTTTGCTATGGCATATTTATCATCTTTAATCTATATATAATGGAAATTGCTTTAAACTTATTCTTTTAAGTAATTTTGATTACTGAGTTTTACTTAAATTGTTAACTGCCATGTTCTGTTTTGTTGTTTGAGTCATACATAACAGAGGTTATGGTATGATATATTTCTCTTGGTTCACTCTTTCTGAGTTTATCACATTTGAAAACGTATTTACCCAAGAATTTGTGGTTATGAGGAGTTTGGCTGTTGGCAATAATTCTAGCCCCTTGTCATTGTTTCTTTTGCACCTATTCAAGGTGACAGTACATTGCTAAGTTGACTAAGATTTTCTCTTTGAAATACTTTTTTGATCTTCGAGACATAACTCTAATTTAATTTTCCCCTATTTTAAAGGTTCCAAATAACAGATAAAATTATGTATGGAATTTTAATATTTCTCTTATGTAAGAATCTTCTTTCTTCATATTTACTTCTGGAATCATGACAATCAATTCTGGTTACTGCAGGACAACACGTCAGCTACATGCTTTCTGCTTCATTGTCAACATTTTATCGAATTAGTTCGGGTATATTCCTTTCAATGTTTATTTTTGTGATTATCGGAAGTCTGACCTACTTTATTCCTGTATTTCATTAGTACATATTCGTAAATGTGGATTTAGGTTGTTATTTTAATTTTTTATAAGCACCCCCAAGTCTCGAGGAACCCATCCTTAAAAAGTAACTATTAAGGAAGGAGAACCAAACATTCCATACATACTATTTAATGTGAAACTTCCACATTCCATAAGATGCTAGTCCCTGTTACATGCCTCACATTTTGTTAATTAGTTAAGCTCAATTGATATTTTTATCTGTCTTTTGCTGCTGAAAAATGTCTAATTTATCTTTTTGATGTTCTAGCTTTGATTCAAAATCCCTATAGGCCACAGAAGCTGAGTAATTTATTATTATGTATTTGATGGCTCTATGCATTATTTAGGTTGGAGCTCTTGAGGAGGCAGTCAGATATGGAAGAATAGAATTGTCGAGTTTTTATGACTTGCCTGTCTTTAAGGATTTAGTTCAGGTGATTTTTCTTACTGATAATGGAATTGTTACTCTGCTTCACAAATATCTGTTGTCGATTTCAAATGTCTTTACGTTTTTTGCTTATTAGTGCTCTCAGCATATAATAATTATATTGTACTAGATTAGTCGAAACAATTCCTAAACCTTAAATCCTAAATCATCTCTTCTCTTCTCTCCTTTGTTATTGGCTTTAAGCCCTACTGAGGAATCTTAATTTTTTGTGTATATATCATCTGTTTCCTGTTGCCTTTGAATTGTTGATTCCGTAGGACTGTGTTGCTTTGCTGGCATATGAACGGCCTCTAGAATCTTCCGTAGGCTATCTTCTAAAAGACTCGCAGCGAGAAGTTGTAGCTGACACGGTAAATGCCATGATTTTGTCCACAAATCCCAATATGAAAGAATCAAAACATTGCTTGCAGTCCTATCTGGAGAGGTTACTTAGACAGCTCACTGCTTGCTGCTTAGAGAGACGAGCACTGAATGGAGAGCAGGGAGAAGCTTTCCAACTTCAGAGATTACTTAGCAGTAGTAGAAGAGGCTAGTGCTAGGTGGATATTATATCTATTGATCTTATGCTATTGTTCATATGTCTATCGATCTGCCACTGTTCATATTACCTCGGGATTTGTAACAATGCAAAGTGATCAAATTTCCCATATTTATTTGATGCATGCTTATTCATTTCTTTGGCAAGAAGGGGGAGGAGAGAGGATGTTTGTAAACTCGTTATTATTAAAACAATGAAAATGGGAAAAATGATCCAAACAACGATTTCAAGTTGAAATTTTTGTTGACAAAGATTTTAGCACGTTTGGATGGATTAACAAATGTGTATATACTATTGTAATGCAAATGACTTGTGGCATAATTACTGTGAACTTGTGATCCAATCAAATATTTTGGAATTGATACATGAGAATGGAATTGTAGGGAAAGTTTGGTTTTCTTTTAAAAAAAATTATACCTTGATAATATACGCATTTAGTATATCATCGTGGTAAAACTTTATATATGATTGGAGAATGGTGTAAGTTTTTAATGTGGCAATGGGAATTAAACAAATTCAGTCAATCTTTTTTTATTTGTCAAATTTATTCTGATTTAAAACTTTGCATTACTCTACTACTAGGAATTTACATGTTTACTATCCTTCCATATTTTAAAATATTTAAGGTTAATACACAAATTAAGCTTTTTTGTGATGAATTTTTGTAAAACTGTTTTTAGAACGTCAAAATAAGAAAAAAAAGCGAAATTAGTTTGTTGCACCTAAAAGTATTAGCATGAAATTAATACAAGATCAATGACAGGATAAAATATAATTAGTTCGTTAAGAACTTGACTCTCAAACAATGAATACTGTTAACATAAGATACCAAGATCATAAAGAGAATAATTACATAATAAATTAATAATCCAGTAATACAAAATAATTAATTTATTCTTACCCGCAAGCTTTGGACGCTCATAATCTTTAAAGTCTATATTACACATAAAAACATTTATACGTAAAACATTCTCTACTGGTTAGATTTCAAGCCTGTAAATGTTGCTACTCAAAACAAATATAAAATGAAGAGGGAGAAGAATGAACACCTAATTATATTATAATGAGTGACCTATGTTTGCAGTTTGATAGGTGAGTGAATAGAATAAGAGAAGTTGGAGCAGAAAAGAAATGGTGTAATATATTTGATTGTGTTGTGTAAGATGTATATCTAGTAGTAATATGGTTCTCTAAAGAAGACTACGTAAATGATACAGAAAATGGAAAAAATAATGATAAAAACATCAAGAGTGATGGCAGAGACTGCCTGATTGCTAAGCTTCATATTCCTTCCACCGAGGCGATCGACCATGTCAGGAACAGGTTCCCAGTTCCTGAGTTGTTGCATTCGAGGATCCTCTAATTTCATTTTCATCTTCTCTGCGTGCCGGCTTGCAGCCTCTTGAGCAAGGCTCCAATCATAAAATTTTCGACTCTCTTCATCGCTCAGAACGTTGTAAATCTCTCTCAGTTTCATGAATTTTTCCGACGCACTTTTCAGAGGGAGGGAAGTTGTGTCGGGATGATACTCCTTCGATAGTTTCCTATAAGCAACTTTGATTTCTTCTAAATCCGCATCGGGTGATACTCCTAAGAATCTGGTGAATGATGACGCATGAGAAGGATGATAAGAAAAAGTAGCAGAGTAGAAGGGAGTGACTCACTCGTAATGAGAGCTTAAAGAAGAGGTGAGGAGCAAATCTGAGAAGTCATCATCAGCGAACATGTTGCTGGATTTGGTCTTTTTATCTCTGTCTCCGCCTCCAATCCACCCTTCATCCTCGTTGTCCCAGTGGATTCTGGTGTCAACTCCAGGGGGGGCTCTCGGGGGTCCGCGAGAACTCTGCACCTGCAAATTACTGCAGCTTCTCCTGTTTCTCAAAATCCAGAACTTCCCCAATTCTACCTGCAGAGGAGCTCTGCATGTACACGCCAAAGCCATGGAAGAACACAACTGCAAAACCCTCATTCTCATTTCAGGCTACAATTCCTTTCTCCTTCTCACAATTATTAAATTAATAAATACTTATCTCTCCCTTCCCTTGTGGCCTTCTTTCTCTCTTCTATTTTCTGTGGTTCACATCTCTTCAAACTCCCCATGCCTTGTCATTTACTCATCTTCTAAATCAATTATTAATATTATTGTATGTTTAATTCTTTCATTATTCTAACTCTTACCATATTTAATGCATTCACTTTTCCCTATTGCAAGAATAAAGATAATACTGTATAAAAAATATCCTTCTCTTATATATTACTATAGGAATGTTATGCTTAATATCTTGTATAGTTTTCTTAGAAGAATAATATTAAAAAAATATTGTCATCATCACTACTTTAAAACTTAAGGTAGGTATACACACACACATACTTCTTATTTATAGAAGTAGAAAAGATAGTAAATACATACAGATATGAAAGGTATCGTGTGAAGGTAAATACCTCCTCATAATCATGAGTTGCATGACATCTTCGCGCCTCCGACTCGTGTGGGATATCAAACTACCATGAGTTGTCCCACTTCAAAGCAGAAGAAGCACCACAAGTTTTGTTATATTAATTTGGCCAATTCTGGATGCTTCTAGAACTAATTATGTCATGCTTCTGTCGTATTGTCATCTTCACATGCTTTCTGTTTCGTTGTTTGTCCTACTTAGTTAGTTTATTCCCTATCTTTGCATTTCACTTTTAATCAAGGAAAAACAACATAGAACATTTCGTCCTTCATAGTCTTTCACTCATCCCTAAATATCCTAAACTTTTGAAAATGCAAAAACCATTAGCACTTTAAAGACAATTCATTAGAACCAATGTCTATATTATAAGGATCCAAACAAATAGAATAAAATTGTAAGAACTAAAACCTAAATATAGTAAAAGTATAGGAACAAAAAACAACAATTTTAGAGTATGAACTAACCAAGGCAAACTATAGAGAAAAGATGTGCTCAAAATTAAAAAAAATCTAAGGCCTACCCAATGATACGAAAACTGCCAACGTCTTTTGTAAAAGGAAATCCGAGTTAAAATAGTACAAAAGCAATTGTTCAAATTATACATGTCAAATCAATAACCAATCACATCCTTTGTACTTTTTTTACCAGTTAACCATCTTGTAAGCAAAACAATTGTTCAAATTATACATGTCAAAATAATAACCCATCATATCCTTTGTACTTTTCTTCCCCAGTTAACCATCTTCTAAGCAAGGATCATATTCTTTTTGTAATTTGTTTATAGACCAGCCTCTTTATAGCTCGGTGAAAACAACGTATGTATGTACTTTAGTGATTTTTTTTGGAATTTTTTAATGCAGTATGCATCCAGAATAAAATTGCAGAAACTGTGACGAAATTTCAAAAATTTTGGTAGAGGATAGCCTTGATTTTCACAAAATATCAGAAAAAATTATCTTGAAATAATTTTTTGTGTAAATTCTATGTAAGAGTCTCTACTGAATTTAGGAAAAAACGCGACAAATTTAAGGTCAAACGGATGAATATTCATCCACGAAAAAAATCAAACAGTTTCGCACACAAACGAACCTTCCTTTCAGCCTTGACAATGATGAATAAAAAATTTATTGCCAATCCTGTGGGACGAATCTGGGGCTCAAATCTCAGCCAAAACTCGACAGACACAATGACGAACGTCTGGTAAAAATTTCGGACCAAAATACCCAAGGAGTAAGGCGTGGCAAGTCCCAAACCGAGAGTGAACAAAACTGGTTTTCCGAAAACAAAACGTCCTGGCTTTTCTTCCCCGTATCTTCTTTCTGTGATTTGTTTATGGACGTGTCTCCTTACCTGGGTGCAAACAACATATGAAAGTACTTGTGTGAATTTTAACAGCGCAATACGGACCCGGAAAAAAATTGCAGAAATTAGGGCGAAATTTCACAAGTTTTGGTAGAGGATAGTCTTGGTCTGCACAAAATTTTTGAAAATTCTCCCGAAATAGTTTTGTCTTGAAAATTCACTTAAGAATCTCCACTGAATTTGGGGCGAAATGCGACAAATTTCAGGTCAAACGGATGAGTACTCACCCATGAAAAAAATCAACCAGTTTCGCACACAAACGAACCTTCCTTTCAGCCCTGACAGTGATGAATAAAAAATTTATTGCCAATCCTGTGGGACGAATCAGGGGTTTAAATCTCAACCAAAATTCAAAAGACACAGTGACGAACGTTTGGTAAAAATTTCAGACCAAAATACCCAAGGAGTAGGCGTGGTAAGTCCCAAACCGAGAGTGAACAAAACTGGTTTTCCGAAAACAAAACGTCCTGGCTTTTCTTCGCCGTATCTTCTTTTTGTGATTTGTTTCTCGACGTGCCTCCTTACCAGGGTGCAAACAACATATGAAAGTACTTGTGTGAATTTTTTCAGCGCAATACGGACCCAAATTTTTTTTGCAGAAAGTAGGGCGAAATTTCAAAAGTTTTTGTAGAGGATAGCCTTGGTCTGCACAAAGTTTCTGAAAAATTCTCCCGAAATAGTTTTGTCCTGAAAATTCACGTAAGAATCTCTACTGAATTTGGGACGAATTTAAGGTCAAACGGATGAGAACTCACCCACGAAAAAAATCAAACAGTTTCGCACACAAACGAACCTTCCTTTCAGCCCTGGCAGTGATGAATAAATTTTTTTTTTGCCAATCCTGTGGGACGAATCTGGGGCTCAAATATCAGCCAAAACTCGACAGATACAGTGACGAACGTCTGGTAAAAATTTCATACCAAAATACCCAAGGAGCAAGGCGTGGTAAGTCCCAGACCGAGAGTGAATAAAACTAGTTTTCCGAAAACAAAACGTCCTGGCTTTTCTTCGCCGTATCTTCTTTTTGTGATTTGTTTATGGACATGCCTCCTTACCTGGGTGCAAACAACATATGAAAGTACTTGTGTGAATTTTTTCAGCGCAATACGGACCCGGAAAAAAATTGCAGAAATTAGGGGTAAATTTCACAAGTTTTGGTAGAGGATATCCTTGGTCTGCACAAAATTTCTGAAAAATTCTCCCGAAATAGTTTTGTGCTGAAAATTCAAGAAAAAATCTCCATTGAATTTGGGACGAAACGCGATAAATTTCAGGTCAAACGGATGAGTACTCACCCACGAAACAAATCAAACAATTTCGTACACAAACGAACTTTACTTTCAGTCCTGTCAGTGATGAATAAAAAATTTATTGCCAATCTTGTGGGACGAATCTAGGGCTCAAATATCAGCCAAAACTCGACAGACACAGTTAAGAACGTCTGGTAAAAATTTCAGACCAAAATACCCAAGGAGTAAGGCGTGGTAAGTGCCAGACCGAGAGTGAACAAAACTGGTTTTCCGAAAACAAAACGTCCTGGCTTTTCTTCCCCGTATCTTCTTTTTGTGATTTGTTTATGGACGTGCCTCCTTACCTGGGTGCAAACAACATATGAAACTACTTGTGTGAATTTTTTAAGCGCAATACGGGCCCGGAAAAAAAATTGCAGAAGTTATGGCGAAATTTCACAAGTTTTGGTAGAGGATAGCCTTGGTCTGCACAAAATTTCTGAAAAATTCTCCCGAAATAGTTTTGTTCTGAAAATTCACGTAAGAATCTCCACTGAATATTGGACGAAACGCGACAAATTTCAGGTCAAACGGATGAGTACTCACCCACGAAAAAAATCAAACAGTTTCGCACACAAACGAACCTTCCTTTCAGCCCTGGCAGTGATGAATAAAGAATTTATTGCCAATCCTGTGGTTCGAATCTGGGGCTCAAATCTAAGCCAAAACTCGACAGACACAGTGACGAACGTCTGGTAAAAATTTCAGACCAAAATACCCAAGGAGTAAGGGGTGGTAAGTCCCAGACCGAGAGTGAACAAAACTGGTTTTCCGAAAACAAAACGTCCTGGCTTTTCTTCCCGTATGTTCTTTTTGTGATTTCTTACGGACGTGCCTCCTTACTTGGATGCAAATAACATATGAAAGTACTAGTGTGAATTTTTCAGCGCAATACGGGCCCGGAAAAAAATTTGCAGAAATTAAGGCGAAATTTCACAAGTTTTGGTAGAGGATAGCCTTGGTCTGCACAAAATTTCTGAAAAATTCTCCCGAAATAGTTTTTTCCTGAAAATACACGTAAGAATCTCCACTGAATTTGGGACGAAACGCGACAAATTTCAGGTCAAACGGATGAGTACTCACCCACGAAAAAAATCAAACAGTTTCGCACACAAACGAACCTTCCTTTCAGCCCTGGCAGTGATGAATAAAAATTTATTGCCAATCCTGTGGGACGAATCTGGGGCTCAAATCCAGCCAAAACTCGACAGACACACTGACAACGTCTGGTAAAATTCAGACCAAAATACCCAAGGAGTAAGGGGTGGTAAGTCCCAGACCGAGAGTGAACAAAACTGGTTTTCCGAAAACAAAACGTCCTGGCTTTTCTTCCCCGTATCTTCTTTTTGTGATTTGTTTATGGACGTGCCTCCTTACCTGGGTGCAAACAACATATGAAAGTACTTGTGTGAACTTTTCAGCGCAATACGGGCCCGGAAAAAATTGCAGAATTAGGGCGAAATTTCACAAGTTTTGGTAGAGGATAGCCTTGGTCTGCACAAAATTTCTGAAAAATTCTCCCAAATAGTTTTGTCCTGAAAATTCACGTAAGAATCTCCACTGAATTTGGGACGAAACGCGACAAATTTCAGGTCAAACGGATGAGTACTCACCCACGAAAAAAATCAAACAGTTTCGCACACAAACGAACCTTCCTTTCAGCCCTGGCAGTGATGAATAAAAAATTTATTGCCAATCCTGTGGGACGAATCTGGGGCTCAAATCTCAGCCAAAACTCGACAGACACACTGACGAACGTCTGGTAAAAATTTCAGACCAAAATACCCAAGGAGTAAGGGGTGGTAAGTCCCAGACCGAGAGTGAACAAAACTGGTTTTCCGAAAACAAAACGTCCTGGATTTTCTTCCCCGTATCTTCTTTTTGTGATTTCTTTATGGACGTGCCTCCTTACCTGGGTGCAAACAACATACGAAAGTACTTGTGTGAACCTTTTCAGCGCAATACGGGCCCGGAAAAAAATTGCAGAAGTTAGGGCGAAATTTCACAAGTTTTGGTAGAGGATAGCCTTGGTCTGCACAAAATTTCTGAAAAATTCTCCCGAAATAGTTTTGTCCTGAAAATTCACGTAAGAATCTCCACTGAATTTGGGACGAAACGCGACAAATTTCAGGTCAAACGGATGAGTACTCACCCACGAAAAAAATCAAACAGTTTCGCACACAAACGAACCTTCCTTTCAGCCCTGGCAGTGATGAATAAAAAATTTATTGCCAATCCTGTGGGACGAATCTGGGGCTCAAATCTCAGCCAAAACTCGACAGACACACTGACGAACGTCTGGTAAAAATTTCAGACCAAAATACCCAAGGAGTAAGGGGTGGTAAGTCCCAGACCGAGAGTGAACAAAACTGGTTTTCCGAAAACAAAACGTCCTGGTTTTCTTCCCCGTATCTTCTTTTTGTGATTTCTTTATGGACGTGCCTCCTTACCTGGGTGCAAACAACATACGAAAGTACTTGTGTGAACCTTTTCAGCGCAATACGGGCCCGGAAAAAAATTGCAGAAGTTAGGGCGAAATTTCACAAGTTTTGGTAGAGGATAGCCTTGGTCTGCACAAAATTTCTGAAAAATTCTCCCGAAATAGTTTTGTCCTGAAAATTCACGTAAGAATCTCCACTGAATTTGGGACGAAACGCGACAAATTTCAGGTCAAACGGATGAGTACTCACCCACGAAAAAAATCAAACAGTTTCGCACACAAACGAACCTTCCTTTCAGCCCTGGCAGTGATGAATAAAAATTTATTGCCAATCCTGTGGGACGAATCTGGGGCTCAAATCTCAGCCAATACCGACAGACACACTGACGAACGTCTGGTAAAAATTTCAGACCAAAATACCCAAGGAGTAAGGGGTGGTAAGTCCCAGACCGAGAGTGAACAAAACTGGTTTTCCGAAAACAAAACGTCCTGGCTTTTCTTCCCCGTATCTTCTTTTTGTGATTTCTTTATGGACGTGCCTCCTTACCTGGGTGCAAACAACATACGAAAGTACTTGTGTGAACCTTTTCAGCGCAATACGGGCCCGGAAAAAAATTGCAGAAGTTAGGGCGAAATTTCACAAGTTTTGGTAGAGGATAGCCTTGGTCTGCACAAAATTTCTGAAAAATTCTCCCGAAATAGTTTTTCCTGAAAATTCACGTAAGAATCTCCACTGAATTTGGGACGAAACGCGACAAATTTCAGGTCAAACGGATGAGTACTCACCCACGAAAAAAATCAAACAGTTTCGCACACAAACGAACCTTCCTTTCAGCCCTGGCAGTGATGAATAAAAAATTTATTGCCAATCCTGTGGGACGAATCTGGGGCTCAAATCTCAGCCAAAACCCGACAGACACACTGACGAACGTCTGGTAAAAATTTCAGACCAAAATACCCAAGGAGTAAGGGGTGGTAAGTCCCAGACCGAGAGTGAACAAAACTGGTTTTCCGAAAACAAAACGTCCTGGCTTTTCTTCCCCGTATCTTCTTTTTGTGATTTCTTTATGGACGTGCCTCCTTACCTGGGTGCAAACAACATACGAAAGTACTTGTGTGAACCTTTTCAGCGCAATACGGGCCCGGAAAAAAATTGCAGAAGTTAGGGCGAAATTTCACAAGTTTTGGTAGAGGATAGCCTTGGTCTGCACAAAATTTCTGAAAAATTCTCCCGAAATAGTTTTGTCCTGAAAATTCACGTAAGAATCTCCACTGAATTTGGGACGAAACGCGACAAATTTCAGGTCAAACGGATGAGTACTCACCCACGAAAAAAATCAAACAGTTTCGCACACAAACGAACCTTCCTTTCAGCCCTGGCAGTGATGAATAAAAAATTTATTGCCAATCCTGTGGGACGAATCTGGGGCTCAAATCTCAGCCAAAACTCGACAGACACACTGACGAACGTCTGGTAAAAATTTCAGACCAAAATACCCAAGGAGTAAGGGGTGGTAAGTCCCAGACCGAGAGTGAACAAAACTGGTTTTCCGAAAACAAAACGTCCTGGATTTTCTTCCCCGTATCTTCTTTTTGTGATTTCTTTATGGACGTGCCTCCTTACCTGGGTGCAAACAACATACGAAAGTACTTGTGTGAACCTTTTCAGCGCAATACGGGCCCGGAAAAAAATTGCAGAAGTTAGGGCGAAATTTCACAAGTTTTGGTAGAGGATAGCCTTGGTCTGCACAAAATTTCTGAAAAATTCTCCCGAAATAGTTTTGTCCTGAAAATTCACGTAAGAATCTCCACTGAATTTGGGACGAAACGCGACAAATTTCAGGTCAAACGGATGAGTACTCACCCACGAAAAAAATCAAACAGTTTCGCACACAAACGAACCTTCCTTTCAGCCCTGGCAGTGATGAATAAAAAATTTATTGCCAATCCTGTGGGACGAATCTGGGGCTCAAATCTCAGCCAAAACCGACAGACACACTGACGAACGTCTGGTAAAAATTTCAGACCAAAATACCCAAGGAGTAAGGGGTGGTAAGTCCCAGACCAGAGTGAACAAAACTGGTTTTCCGAAAACAAAACGTCCTGGCTTTTCTTCCCCGTATCTTCTTTTTGTGATTTCTTTATGGACGTGCCTCCTTACCTGGGTGCAAACAACATACGAAAGTACTTGTGTGAACCTTTTCAGCGCAATACGGGCCCGGAAAAAAATTGCAGAAGTTAGGGCGAAATTTCACAAGTTTTGGTAGAGGATAGCCTTGGTCTGCACAAAATTTCTGAAAAATTCTCCCGAAATAGTTTATTCCTGAAAATTCACGTAAGAATCTCCACTGAATTTGGGACGAAACGCGACAAATTTCAGGTCAAACGGATGAGTACTCACCCACGAAAAAAATCAAACAGTTTCGCACACAAACGAACCTTCCTTTCAGCCCTGGCAGTGATGAATAAAAAATTTATTGCCAATCCTGTGGGACGAATCTGGGGCTCAAATCTCAGCCAATACCCGACAGACACAATGACGAACGTCTGGTAAAAATTTCAGACCAACCCAAGGAGTAAGGGGTGGTAAGTCCCAGACCGAGAGTGAACAAAACTGGTTTTCCGAAAACAAAACGTCCTGGCTTTTCTTCCCCGTATCTTCTTTTTGTGATTTCTTTATGGACGTGCCTCCTTACCTGGGTGCAAACAACATACGAAAGTACTTGTGTGAACCTTTTCAGCGCAATACGGGCCCGGAAAAAAATTGCAGAAGTTAGGGCGAAATTTCACAAGTTTTGGTAGAGGATAGCCTTGGTCTGCACAAAATTTCTGAAAAATTCTCCCGAAATAGTTTTGTCCTGAAAATTCACGTAAGAATCTCCACTGAATTTGGGACGAAACGCGACAAATTTCAGGTCAAACGGATGAGTACTCACCCACGAAAAAAATCAAACAGTTTCGCACACAAACGAACCTTCCTTTCAGCCCTGGCAGTGATGAATAAAAAATTTATTGCCAATCCTGTGGGACGAATCTGGGGCTCAAATCTCAGCCAATACCCGACAGACACACTGACGAACGTGTGGTAAAAATTTCAGACCAAAATACCCAAGGAGTAAGGGGTGGTAAGTCCCAGACCGAGAGTGAACAAAACTGGTTTTCCGAAAACAAAACGTCCTGGCTTTTCTTCCCCGTATCTTCTTTTTGTGATTTCTTTATGGACGTGCCTCCTTACCTGGGTGCAAACAACATACGAAAGTACTTGTGTGAACCTTTTCAGCGCAATACGGGCCCGGAAAAAAATTGCAGAAGTTAGGGCGAAATTTCACAAGTTTTGGTAGAGGATAGCCTTGGTCTGCACAAAATTTCTGAAAAATTCTCCCGAAATAGTTTTGTCCTGAAAATTCACGTAAGAATCTCCACTGAATTTGGGACGAAACGCGACAAATTTCAGGTCAAACGGATGAGTACTCACCCACGAAAAAAATCAAACAGTTTCCCACACAAACGAACCTTCCTTTCAGCCCTGGCAGTGATGAATAAAAAATTTATTGCCAATCCTGTGGGACGAATCTGGGGCTCAAATCTCAGCCAATACCCGACAGACACAATGACGAACGTCTGGTAAAAATTTCAGACCAAAATACCCAAGGAGTAAGGGGTGGTAAGTCCCAGACCGAGAGTGAACAAAACTGGTTTTCCGAAAACAAAACGTCCTGGCTTTTCTTCCCCGTATCTTCTTTTTGTGATTTCTTTATGGACGTGCCTCCTTACCTGGGTGCAAACAACATACGAAAGTACTTGTGTGAACCTTTTCAGCGCAATACGGGCCCGGAAAAAAATTGCAGAAGTTAGGGCGAAATTTCACAAGTTTTGGTAGAGGATAGCCTTGGTCTGCACAAAATTTCTGAAAAATTCTCCCGAAATAGTTTTGTCCTGAAAATTCACGTAAGAATCTCCACTGAATTTGGGACGAAACGCGACAAATTTCAGGTCAAACGGATGAGTACTCACCCACGAAAAAAATCAAACAGTTTCGCACACAAACGAACCTTCCTTTCAGCCCTGGCAGTGATGAATAAAAAATTTATTGCCAATCCTGTGGGACGAATCTGGGGCTCAAATCTCAGCCAAAACTCGACAGACACACTGACGAACGTCTGGTAAAAATTTCAGACCAAAATACCCAAGGAGTAAGGGGTGGTAAGTCCCAGACCGAGAGTGAACAAAACTGGTTTTCCGAAAACAAAACGTCCTGGATTTTCTTCCCCGTATCTTCTTTTTGTGATTTCTTTATGGACGTGCCTCCTTACCTGGGTGCAAACAACATACGAAAGTACTTGTGTGAACCTTTTCAGCGCAATACGGGCCCGGAAAAAAATTGCAGAAGTTAGGGCGAAATTTCACAAGTTTTGGTACAGGATAGCCTTGGTCTGCACAAAATTTCTGAAAAATTCTCCCGAAATAGTTTTGTCCTGAAAATTCACGTAAGAATCTCCACTGAATTTGGGACGAAACGCGACAAATTTCAGGTCAAACGGATGAGTACTCACCCACGAAAAAAATCAAACAGTTTCGCACACAAACGAACCTTCCTTTCAGCCCTGGCAGTGATGAATAAAAAATTTATTGCCAATCCTGTGGGACGAATCTGGGGCTCAAATCTCAGCCAATACCCGACAGACACACTGACGAACGTGTGGTAAAAATTTCAGACCAAAATACCCAAGGAGTAAGGGGTGGTAAGTCCCAGACCAAGAGTGAACAAAACTGGTTTTCCGAAAACAAAACGTCCTGGCTTTTCTTCCCCGTATCTTCTTTTTGTGATTTCTTTATGGACGTGCCTCCTTACCTGGGTGCAAACAACATACGAAAGTACTTGTGTGAACCTTTTCAGCGCAATACGGGCCCGGAAAAAAATTGCAGAAGTTAGGGCGAAATTTCACAAGTTTTGGTAGAGGATAGCCTTGGTCTGCACAAAATTTCTGAAAAATTCTCCCGAAATAGTTTATTCCTGAAAATTCACGTAAGAATCTCCACTGAATTTGGGACGAAACGCGACAAATTTCAGGTCAAACGGATGAGTACTCACCCACGAAAAAAATCAAACAGTTTCGCACACAAACGAACCTTCCTTTCAGCCCTGGCAGTGATGAATCAAAAATTTATTGCCAATCCTGTGGGACGAATCTGGGGCTCAAATCTCAGCCAATACCCGACAGACACATGACGAACGTCTGGTAAAAATTTCAGACCACCCAAGGAGTAAGGGGTGGTAAGTCCCAGACCGAGAGTGAACAAAACTGGTTTTCCGAAAACAAAACGTCCTGGCTTTTCTTCCCCGTATCTTCTTTTTGTGATTTCTTTATGGACGTGCCTCCTTACCTGGGTGCAAACAACATACGAAAGTACTTGTGTGAACCTTTTCAGCGCAATACGGGCCCGGAAAAAAATTGCAGAAGTTAGGGCGAAATTTCACAAGTTTTGGTAGAGGATAGCCTTGGTCTGCACAAAATTTCTGAAAAATTCTCCCGAAATAGTTTTGTCCTGAAAATTCACGTAAGAATCTCCACTGAATTTGGGACGAAACGCGACAAATTTCAGGTCAAACGGATGAGTACTCACCCACGAAAAAAATCAAACAGTTTCGCACACAAACGAACCTTCCTTTCAGCCCTGGCAGTGATGAATAAAAAATTTATTGCCAATCCTGTGGGACGAATCTGGGGCTCAAATCTCAGCCAATACCCGACAGACACACTGACGAACGTGTGGTAAAAATTTCAGACCAAAATACCCAAGGAGTAAGGGGTGGTAAGTCCCAGACCGAGAGTGAACAAAACTGGTTTTCCGAAAACAAAACGTCCTGGCTTTTCTTCCCCGTATCTTCTTTTTGTGATTTCTTTATGGACGTGCCTCCTTACCTGGGTGCAAACAACATACGAAAGTACTTGTGTGAACCTTTTCAGCGCAATACGGGCCCGGAAAAAAATTGCAGAAGTTAGGGCGAAATTTCACAAGTTTTGGTAGAGGATAGCCTTGGTCTGCACAAAATTTCTGAAAAATTCTCCCGAAATAGTTTTGTCCTGAAAATTCACGTAAGAATCTCCACTGAATTTGGGACGAAACGCGACAAATTTCAGGTCAAACGGATGAGTACTCACCCACGAAAAAAATCAAACAGTTTCCCACACAAACGAACCTTCCTTTCAGCCCTGGCAGTGATGAATAAAAAATTTATTGCCAATCCTGTGGGACGAATCTGGGGCTCAAATCTCAGCCAATACCCGACAGACACAATGACGAACGTCTGGTAAAAATTTCAGACCAAAATACCCAAGGAGTAAGGGGTGGTAAGTCCCAGACCGAGAGTGAACAAAACTGGTTTTCCGAAAACAAAACGTCCTGGCTTTTCTTCCCCGTATCTTCTTTTTGTGATTTCTTTATGGACGTGCCTCCTTACCTGGGTGCAAACAACATACGAAAGTACTTGTGTGAACCTTTTCAGCGCAATACGGGCCCGGAAAAAAATTGCAGAAGTTAGGGCGAAATTTCACAAGTTTTGGTAGAGGATAGCCTTGGTCTGCACAAAATTTCTGAAAAATTCTCCCGAAATAGTTTTGTCCTGAAAATTCACGTAAGAATCTCCACTGAATTTGGGACGAAACGCGACAAATTTCAGGTCAAACGGATGAGTACTCACCCACGAAAAAAATCAAACAGTTTCGCACACAAACGAACCTTCCTTTCAGCCCTGGCAGTGATGAATAAAAAATTTATGGCCAATCCTGTGGGACGAATCTGGGGCTCAAATCTCAGCCAAAACTCGACAGACACACTGACGAACGTCTGGTAAAAATTTCAGACCAAAATACCCTAGGAGTAAGGGGTGGTAAGTCCCAGACCGAGAGTGAACAAAACTGGTTTTCCGAAAACAAAACGTCCTGGCTTTTCTTCCCCGTATCTTCTTTTTGTGATTTCTTTATGGACGTGCCTTCTTACCTGGGTGCAAACAACATACGAAAGTACTTGTGTGAACCTTTTCAGCGCAATACGGGCCCGGAAAAAAATTGCAGAAGTTAGGGCGAAATTTCACAAGTTTTGGTAGAGGATAGCCTTGTATGCACAAAATTTCTGAAAAATTCTCCCGAAATAGTTTTGTCCTGAAAATTCACGTAAGAATCTCCACTGAATTTGGGACGAAACGCGACAAATTTCAGGTCAAACGGATGAGTACTCACCCACGAAAAAAATCAAACAGTTTCGCACACAAACGAACCTTCCTTTCAGCCCTGGCAGTGATGAATAAAAAATTTATTGCCAATCCTGTGGGACGAATCTGGGGCTCAAATCTCAGCCAATACTCGACAGACACACTGACGAACGTCTGGTAAAAATTTCAGACCAAAATACCCAAGGAGTAAGGGGTGGTAAGTCCCAGACCGAGAGTGAACAAAACTGGTTTTCCGAAAACAAAACGTCCTGGCTTTTCTTCCCCGTATCTTCTTTTTGTGATTTCTTTATGGACGTGCCTCCTTACCTGGGTGCAAACAACATACGAAAGTACTTGTGTGAACCTTTTCAGCGCAATACGGGCCCGGAAAAAAATTGCAGAAGTTAGGGCGAAATTTCACAAGTTTTGGTAGAGGATAGCCTTGGTCTGCACAAAATTTCTGAAAAATTCTCCCGAAATAGTTTTGTCCTGAAAATTCACGTAAGAATCTCCACTGAATTTGGGACGAAACGCGACAAATTTCAGGTCAAACGGATGAGTATCAAATGGATAAAACCATTTTGCTTTATGGTGTTCAAAAAGAATGCAAAAGGAAAAGGTGTTCAATGAAATGTGGACAAATACTTCATTCAGACAGTGCAGATATCCCAGTTAGCTCTTTATATACTCAGAGAAAAACAATTACCAGAAGAAGTTGATTCACCAACAAGTTGTTCGTTACTTTTTTCAAACAAACTCTCTTCAAAAAATTCTCGTGCCTCTAATATGATGCCAAGGTACCTATACAAGTTGCTTTGAATTACCAGCTTGATGTTTTGGAGCTCGGTTACAGAGAAAGGAGCATTATACAGAAGCTTGGCCTGCAATATAAAAGGTTCAGTCTAAGTGTTACAAACTCAAGGCTTCAACTTATTACAGAGAGTTATTCAGATGTAAGAGATATACCAAACAAATGCATGACAAATAATTCCCTCTAGCAGCATGTTACCTGTTTATATATGGTACATGTTCCAGAATTTTCAGAACCAACAAGTAAAAATTTGTGAAGCATTTTCTTTTGAATGTTGTGTTTGCTAATTTCATTTTCTCCTTCGTCAGCTGGAGTTAAGGAACTAGAAGGAACTGGCAGGGACAGAATTAGAGAAGCAAGCTTCACTGTAGACTGTCAAAAGCATGCACATATACCAGAGTCATTGACAAGGGATTATAGCTTAAGAAAAGCTAAACAACATGAATTACCTTCTCCCATATGTGCCCCTTCACATTCTTCTGTCCCACTTCCATGTATGATCCATCTTGGCTCACCCAAAAGTCAGTTGTTCCCTCACATGGCACTCTTGCCCACTGCAATTAAACAAAGTGACACTTCAGTTTAACAGTTTCAAAATTGTATACTATGAAAGTGCCTAGATCAACAACCACCTTCAGTATCCAAAGCTCTTTTTTGGTAATCTCTCGACCATTTATAGTTACTTCTGTCTTTCCATTGCTTGCATTTCTCTGCAAGTGACCCCCAACCTCCAACTGTGGGCTAATAATTTGACATGGCCGTTGACCTTCCTGCAGGATCAAGCAGTACACCATATCTGAGCTTTGCTTGTAAAAAACATAAATGGTAAGTTCAAGTTCATTAAGTTTCACTTAGATTAAACTAACAAAGAAGAGTATCCGAGGTTCGACTTGATTATCACCTTTCCCCAAAACCCAGATGCTTTATCATACCAATAGAAACCCGGTTTCAATCCTTTTGGGGGGTTTGAACAGGTCAAAAGCAGAGTGAGCTGATCCAAGTCAAGGGGTTCTCCATTCACACGAACATCTTCTGCTGGTATCTGATTTGTTTTACAAAACATCTCATCCTTCATGATTTGTTTCACTTCCCCCTTAGACAACAAGTACTTGAGCATCCGAGAAGGTTTTCCAAGGTTCCCTCGCTTCTCCTCGTCAATTCTATAACCGATGCAAGTGACACATTTTCTGCCTTCAGACATGGACCCCATTGCTCTAAGTACGCAGTTGCGACAAAACTTTGCACCGCAAACAATGCAAACCTCCCTCTCAGTTAGACGACTCCCTTTAAGGCATCGATAGCACGATCCCTTCTTCCCACCTCTCTCAGCATGCGGCCTCACACGATTATTATTGCTATTACTATTGTTGCTATTACTTTCTCCACTAACAGATTCAACAATCTCTTCATCATCCACTATCTCATTTGTCTCAGGATCACGAAAGGTCACCACGGAGGGCCGTTTAACATGTTTTGGGCTAACAGGGTCGTCATCATCATCATCATGATCCTCTTCTTTGCATGACAGGGGATTAGAAGAAACAGAGGAAGCTCTTGAAGCCAATTCTGCATTGGTTTTTCTAAAGGGTTGGATAACTGGAAGGGACAAGTTGTGAGGGGGAGAATGAGCAACAGGGGCAAGTGGGATTTGGTCAAGGTTGAAAGGAAGAACTTCTGGGATAGAGTAGCTGAGAGGAGGGCCTTTGTATTCCTCAGCAAAAGAGTATTCATAGCTGAAATCATCTCCAGCATCATGAACTGAAGGCACACCGGGACGAAGACTTTTCAGAAGCGAAGCCATGTAAAAGTTTCAAAACTCAAGTGAAACAAACTTGTTCACTCTGATCAAACCAACACAACTCGGTGCTGCTTATGCTATTCCTCAACCTTCACTCATTTTTGAAACGTAATATCAAAGGTCGTGAGTTGCAAAAATTGGTAGAGAGTATATGATGGAGACTTGCGAGGGAAAGAGTTGCACAGGTTTTGGTTTGGTCATGAACAACGTATGATGCTACCTATAACAATAATCATCTACCTGCCAAAAAATATAAAATAAAATTTATTAGCAAGATTGAAATTTTAAAGATTGTTCATATAAAAAGTAGCCCACATAATAGTGCTAAAGAGTATACTTGAAAATAAAACTAAAAACAATGATCTTCAACCCACTCCAATACACAATAGCATTAAACCATTAGTTTAACATTTCAAAACCATATCAAGCGGAAGACAAACTAAAGATTAAAATTTAATACTCACAACCAGAAGCCTAAAAGCAATACTAGAGTTGAGTTGAAGATAATAAAGTATCTCCCATTTCTAAATAATATTATTTCTACGTGAAAGGTTAGCAACACATTTTCTAAAACAATTCTTTGAACTGGTAGAAAAATGTTGTAAATCACAAAATTTTGAATCACACATCTTGTTTAATGGTATTCATTCATGATTTCAAACTTTTTAAGAAATTTTAACTGTAAGTAGTACATTCAAGAAATAAAATAAAAAAACAAAGAAAGAGATTACACTTTATTCTTTTTATTTGTTTATTCTATTCTATAAACATCAAGTAATGGGACAAGACAAAAAAAATAATTGAGTTAGTTATATATAAACTTAGATTAGATTGCTCTGTAAACACTCCTAACTTAAGAGCCTCGTAGCCTTATCATTATTCTTTTATTCACTTCTAATTTGACATTTTTCTATTTACTTCTTCAATTCTTTTATTTCTATTTTTTTTTTTTTGTGCATCTCTCTCATGATTTTGCTTTTACGTACTTTATCAATATTATCATCTTTAATTTTTGTTATATTATGTAAGTAATATTATAAGGTAAACTATATTGATATATCTTTTTATTGAGAAATGTTAGTACTTTCTTACAACATTAAAGTTTGAACTATGAGGAAGCAACATTGCAGCCTTCTTATTCCTGGCCACCGAGCAAAGAAATGAATGATCACAGAGCAAAGAAATAAATGACAATGAATGATATGGATAATGATTAACTTACCCTCTCATATTAAATTCAAAAATTCCAAAATTGCATGGCGACGGTAAAGAGAAAAACAATTTTTCAGTATTAATCTTTTGAATTTTAAAAGGAATTTTTTCTTTTGGCGAACAATCAAAGCATTTTTATAACTAATACCTCAAAAATGATATTTTCAGCTGCATTTTTAGCTAAGGGTGAAGTCATCTGATAAGCAATGGGGCTAAGCAAGGAAGTTGATCTCAATATGTTAAATAATTGGTCTTGGGAAAAAGCAGTCAATGCAATCAAAGTTTTCAGCACTATGCAGTGAGCATCACATTGAAGAAGTCAAAAACAAGAATGGGAAGCGTAGAATGTAAAATTCACCTGGTGACCAACATAGTGTAGTTTTTGTCCAGTTAGATCATGCACATACTTGAATGTGACTGGAAGATCATATGCAACTAGTTCATCCCATGACCAGTTCCAATCAATAATCTTAAAGAATAAATCTGATATAATCAATAAAACCAAACAAAATTGTTGACCATAGAAATGCATTATATAATCAACAGAACCAATGTTTATAAGGATCAAAACAAATAGAATAAAATTGTAAGAACTAAAACCTAAATATAGTAAAAGTATAGGAACAAAAATCTACAGTTTTAGAGTATGAACTAACCAAGGCAAACTATAGAGAAAAGATGTGCTCAAATTAAAAAAAAAAAAAATCTAAGGCCTGCCCAATGATAAGAAAACTGGTAACGTCTTTTGTATAAGGAAATCCGAGTTAAAATAGTACAGAAACAATTGTACAAATTATACATGTCAAAATAATAACCCATCATATCCTTTGTACTTTTTCTTCCCCAATTAACCATCTTGTAAGCCAACTCGGATCATCACCAAAAGATTTACAAGATCTGGGAATGATCCCAAGGTCAGCACCAACTTGGTCATACTCCTTTAGAGCTGCTTCCATTTCTGCCGCAACTGTAGTATCATTAACAATTTCATGTGAACTCGTGCTTAAAGCATCGGCGTAGTGTTGCTCCCTCTCAGAGTCATTTTGGAAAAGTTCCAAGGCAGGTCCCTGCATGCATGCCAAGGATAAAGGAGGTAAAACTACATTTGGCAGCAAACATGCATACACAATACAAACTGAAAAGGGAATTCTTAGAAAACTTTTCGTGTGTGCCAGAACATCGTACAATAGCTTCAGCTAAGTAGGTCGGTCAGTTACAATATTTTTTTTTACCTACCAACACCATGGTTTCCCCCAAATATGATAAAAGATATTTTTGTATAAACTTTCCTATAAACATTTCTAGAAAAAGGAAAATAAACATTTCTAGAAAAGGAAAAAAAGAAGAAAAATAAATAACTATTTCATAAGTTAAAAATTAACTTTCGCAAGGTTTTCTCATTAATAAAGATTATTTATAACTTATGCATAAATCAATTTTAATTAATGAAGAAATTTGTTTTACTTTTTCTTATTTATTACTTTTATAGGTGTTTACTTATAAATTTGTCTAGATAGACACAAAGACAACTAATGGAAACCCCACAAGTGGGCCAGTCAATGTAAAGAGAAAAAGGTATTGGACATGAACACCTCAAGTGCTAAATGACACCCAGTCAAAGAAAAAAATATATAAATATTATAGATGATATGACGTCATTAGAAGAGAGATACAGAGAAGTTATAGATGTCGATTGGGTTTAAAAATAAAGGATGTCCTTGTATGACTATTGAACTGAGAATAGGAATTCTGATTGAGAAGCAGTGGAGACTACAAACAGAATGGACAATTAACAGCTCATGTAAGAGCATTTGTAACGAAAATGCATGGAACCATGCAAAGGTGCGGGCTAGTATGAAGGGGTGAGAGGGGGATGTTGAAGGGAGTGTCATCATATTTAATTGTTCTGGGTGACGGTAGCCATTGGGCCGAGATGTATTCTCTCTTTTAAAGTTTCCACAACTTTCTGCGTTTTTCCATTGTAATCAAGGCTCAGCTCTCCGTGTTCTTTATCATTTTGAATACAAGTTTCATTTCTTATTAGAAACATAACATGCCAATTAACCCAGCATGTACTTAAACTAAAGGACAGATCTGTACCCCTGCTACAGCGCTTTGTTTGAAGCAAGCAATGGTAAGTGTTTCGTCCAGATACAAAGTACTAGTTCTGTGGCCATGTTTATATATCTCACTGTTAAAGTACATACCTGACATAGCTCAGCATAATGTTTATATATCTCACTGCTTTCATCTTGATCACCGAGGAGACTACCTCCATACCAGCCATTCGCCTCATTAGCTGAGGTCATTGCAAGGTACCTACCAGATTAAGAGTATAAAAAGAGCATCATCACTAAACTGAACAAACTAAAGGCACCGAATAAGAACAAAGAATGTGGGACTGTCTACAGTGTTAATATGCCCCTGTAGAGACAACAGTGGATTCCCAACCAATGAAGAATAGTTAGTGGTGACTTTGGTAGTTTTGAATACAGTAGATCCTTCACTTAAAATATTAAGAGCACTAGCTCAACTTAACGGATCAAATTCAAATGCACCAAGCTTGTTCTGTTAATCAGCATAGCAGCTCTGTCTGTCTAGAGCTAAAAAATCACAACGCACAATGTAAACATACAAATGGGTTTGTAGTAACCTACACTGCAAACGTTAGCCAACAGAAAAATGGAAGGTGCAATGAAGTCACACAACGATAGATACATACCTTTGGAAAACGTCCTCTTCATTCATATCATTGCCAGAGGAAAGCCAATTCAAGTCACAAAATCCATTAGCATGAGATTCTTCAACGTCAGTTTCATGAGACGCTACTTTTGCAGCAGAGGAACCCTCTTCATACTTTCTCTGCCCGAAAAGCCAATTCGGGCTTTTGAGCTGTATCTCACTGGGGATCAACAACAATCATTGACTCAACAAAATTACCTTAAGTTAATTAGATCACAGAATAGCTTTTGCATCTCACATTAGTCAGAAATTCTACCCACTACTTCCCATACAAAATGATATTGTACATGGTTAGGGTGGAAGGGGTGGCTGACATGGCAACCAAGTTTAAACAAAAAATTTACATTCATCAAGAAATGAAGGTTCTAATCTTACAGTCAAGAGAGATTCTCATCTAATCAATCTACCGAAATTATCAAGATGATTAATGGCTTGCTTCTATTAGATGTTGTTCGACATCAGAGGGAGTTGAGCTAAAGGAATCCAACTTTTTGCTGTTTGTATTAGTTAGAATCTGAACTAAACATGCTGTGAATTATTCATAATCACAATAATAGGCATGCATAAAGCAATCAAAGAAAACTATATAGTGCACAATTAGATTCCTGAGCATTGACGGAAATTAGTTGAAAGTACAGAAGCTAAAAAGCACAGGACAGCATGGCATGCGGACCAATTATGTCAGAGACCCAAAAAGTAGAAGAATAAACAGGGAAAATGAGAGAATATATGGATTATTTCCAAAATGAAACAGAAAATACAGCAGGATGGTGATTCCTACTACCGCATCCTCCAGACAAGTTAGCACCTCCAAGCCATAACAGAATTTCACTATATCCTTTTGTATCCTCCCTCCTCATTCTCCTCCCCCTATATTTCCACTACATCTCTCACTTCTTAACTAATTTTGTTACACCTTTTGCCACCTCAGCATTTCTCTTCACACCCTTGTTTCTCCTCTCATACACTCTCCAAATTGGGCCTCCTTTCAAAGTGTAAGCCCACATTTCCAGTCCTAAAAAATTATTTTTGAAATAATAACAGAAATGATAAAACTCAGTGAAGCAAGTACTAAGAAGCAGAAAGAGACAAAATCAGCCACTGTTGTCTTAAAACAATAACCAAAGATACAGGATCTGGTCTTAAATGGAATGCAAGAAAATTTCTAATATTTACATGTGCACGTCAGCAACTGTTGTCTTGAGACAATAAGAACAAAGCTACAGGATCTGGTTTTAAATGGAATGGCAAGAAATATTCCAATATTTAAATATGCACGTCAGAAAATCACAACAAAAAGGCAGCAGTCTATAAAAAGTACAATAAACGAGAAATAAAATCATTAAACAGCAACTCAGAATAAGAGAAATTACGCTGCATCAGGTGCCACTCCACTGTTTCCAGAAGTCCCACCTGGTCTCTGATCAGGTTCAGAGCATAGTCTTACATTTCTAATTGTACTACAGGTCTTCTCGATTAACTTGTCAAATGATGTCAACTTTATCCGTAAGAAGTCTTCTCTGCAAGCTGGTATAGGGGTGAATATTATTCCACCTCTTCCGGAAGGCTTGGGATTCGGTTCAGAACTGAAAAATTCAGGAAGAAAAATAGAAATGATAGGGAAAATAAACAATTGAAATTGTATTTACATACAAAATAAAATGAGAAAATCAATGCTGAATATAACATCATAGAAGCATATCAGTAAGGGATTTTAATATCAGTCATTTAAACTAGGATGACTCACCACTTCTCAGGACTTAGATCATCCCCAATCCCAGATACATGGAGATAATAATCTGAATCCAGCTCCCAGAGTGCAGGTTTCCCTTCATGTGGTTGGAAGTAACCTAAAAATCTGGCAAAAGAACAATGTCTTATATATTTAAAATATTAATTATTTATTCAAGACTAGATTAATCAAGGGACAGAGGAATAATACAAGTTTATTGCATCTTGTTTTTCACCATCTGTGTAAGCATTGCTATAGTATCGTTTTATGGACTTCAAAAACTCTCTTGATTGTGTTGTTGCTTTCCACTTTCCCTGCCTCTCCGGAAACACCTGTCATTCACCAAAATACATACACATATATTACAACAACACAGCAGAAGAAGACGCAGATAAGCAGATTAGATATTTGTCAAGCAGATTTCATAAATTTAGAATCTCATAAAATATGTCATACAGTATTGTGAGCTGCTGAACCACCATACTGCTGGGCAAGAGCATCCCCCATGCTTTGATACATATCCATTAGAGCAGCAGCAATACTGCTATCAGGATCGACTTTTGGCACATCAGTCAAACCCATCGCATGGAGCTGGCGTCCTAAAGCTTGAAGACCATATGCATACTGGGCAACATTTGTACGGTCCAAGCAGTCAATGCAGTTGGTACGGAGAACTCCACTCTGAAAATGTGGTGCGTCACTAGTAAAATTATCTTTTCTATTCTGGTGGTTCGAGTCAGTCTCTCGGTTAACCACAGAATTTATCATTTCGTTACTGTTCCCAATCCTCACAATATCACCAGAACTAGCTCTAAGATCTCTCAGTGAAGTATCCCTATAAAAATAAAGAATTAGTTCAAAATATAAATAGAACTTTCATTCTCTAAAGCAACATTTTTCACTTTTACAATTATGATAAAATAAAACTGCTAGCCGTCAGCCCAATACATAGACAAACCCAGCCAAAGATTACTATGCTTAGTAAAAATTTTGGGCAGTTAGTTCTTAGGTTCCATTTGTAATTTGTTTTACACCAAAAAGGGCTGAGTCCTGTGCCACACTTGGCGGGTGCCTATTTATGCTGTATTGCTCCTGACATAAGGAAAGAAGAACAAAAAGCATTTCGTTAGGTGAAGACACCAAAGTTTTGCATCACATCTCTAAAACAACCCTCAAGAAAAATGCTTTTTGAACTTGAAGCACAAGCAATGCCCAGGACAAACTACTGTGTCTTGAACTTCAACTTCTTTTTGTTTGAAGAATAAGGATGACGTGGATAAAATTCTAGAATACTAGACCACAGAGACTCTAATTACTAAACTCAGAAACTTAAGTTAGATGAAGACAAATGATTTTATAATACATTTCCTTAACATTGTCAAATTTTTTTAATTAGAGCCTCTTCAGGTGCTGTTGCCACCACAACTGCTGTTACCTTAACACCATCAAAATAAAATATATGGTAACAATAGAATGTGTTTATCTAATGGAGCCCAGGCTTAAAGGCCCTTAGAGGAGAGATAACATACATATATGACTACTGGTATAATTCTATTATTTCTTGGGTGGCATTACTACTAAGCCCTAGCTTTCCATTGTTATCAGAAATCATCATTATTCATTACAGATAAAGTCAACTTTTCTTCAATCATCCGAAACTAAAGACAAACAAAAAAAAAAGCAAAGACATAACCGGAAGCAATCTTCCTCCTCAAAGTCTAAAAATAGATAACACAGGAAAGCTTAAGAAGTATAAGATCAAAAGCTTAAGTGTAATATCAAAACATGAAAAGAAAGGATATGAATTTATTCATTAATTTCATGATTTTCGTCTGAGACTTCTAGTTCTACATCTCTTAATTATGGAAAGACCATATGTTAACAGTGAGGGCTCTAGAGCAGCAGGTGTTCAAACCTCATCGCAGAAGTATGAGGGGAAAAGGTAACAAGACCCTGCATTTTTTTCATATCTTTCCTATTTTTTGGAAAACAAAAGGGCTTGGTTAGACAAATACCGGTTAGCAAAAAATGTAATTCCATGTTAAGAGTTACAATTCCAAAAAAACATAAATGAAAAAACAAGAAAAACAATGTATATGTCAAGAAACAATTTCAGTGATAGATCATACCTCCCTGTGCTTGTTCGATTGTTCTTGTTGGTCCTCTTTATTATACTGGGTTTACCACTGTAGTAAAAACCAGTTAAATCAAGTGCTTCACTTGCTACAGCTCCTAAAACTGCCAAAACATTGGCAGACTTGCTTTGAAAACGGCACAGAAGAATAGAGAATAGTCACATATAAGTTTGAAACGCAGGAAAATGAAAAGATCACTACTGTGAGGCTAAAAGATGAAGCAAAGTAGGCTTACCTCTTTGCAAATTTGTGAAAGTCCCAGTGAATAAATCTAAGATGGTTCTCTACCGGTAGAATTTGGTTCAGATACCCAACAGCACTAGCAAATTCACGCCTCAGCATCATTTCTCGAGGCCTTTTCTCAACTGTCTGCATTTCATCATTTAAATGAGCTACAAGAAACTATAAATTATTTTCTAATTTACAAAAGAAGCAATTCATTAATGCAAAAACGTGTAACAATGAATCATATTCGGTAGAGGATTCACAGATAAAGACTGTAGGGGAAAAAATTCAAGCATGCTTGGTACTGTTGGCAGTATGTTAGCAGATTCTTTTACATATTTATTCATTTTCCATTTGCATTTATGATTACATATGATGAATGAAAAAAACTTGCTAGATTGAAATTCAAGTTTCAAATAGGAAGTCATTTGGTAGAGGCATGGGACATGGATAGAAATCAATTTTCTCTACAAGAACCAGGATGCAAATAGAAGTCAGGTCCCTTGCTAAAAGAAAAAAGGAATCAATTAACATGTACATAGATATTTACTAACTTTGCACTAACTAACTAATTTTTATTTGACGAATTACCTTAATCAAATTCAGAACAATAATTGGATTGCCATATCTCTTAGCAAGGTCTTCAAAATGCAACTTAGTTGCTTGGTATGTCGGATCATACCTCTGCACTGGAAATCAAAAGGGAAAAAACAACAAAAGAGAACTTCCTGCATTATAGTTTATAACAGCATAAAATTGAACAATGAACAGGATAAATATTAATCTCAACTATTTCGTACAAATTATGTCAGGCTTAGGGCTAAATCTTGATGCTTCTTGTGACCAAAAAAGTGGTATTGATCCACGCATTTGCACAACTGAACTCATTTTTCCCTTGCAAGAGCCAGCTTCTTCATCAAGGACAATCTGCTCTGTCTCAACATCATTAGCAACCCTCCCCCGATCATTCACACCCCTTTTCAAGTAACTGCACACAGAAAAAATTCATTACACAGAAAATTAATCTAACCAACTGTTATAGCCAGATAGACACAATGTAAAACCAAATATCAATTCAAAATACAGAAAATTCATGATATCAAATAATATTGCCGTGTGTTAATCCACTGCAAACACTAAAATCAACTATCCTACAGAATAAAGATATGATATTGGAATAAAAAAATAACCCTAATAATACGTATATAATCTCAATATTCCTTTATATAAAGGATTAGTACCTTATTTCTATAATTAAAACACAAGTTGCCTAGTTGGAAAAATTTTCAATGTACAAGATAGTTCTACCATTAATCATCAATCATTGTGAAAGAGAAGAATAATCTAGTTATTATGTATCTGGAAAAAAAATCATATATAAATAAAAATTTAACAAAACACTCCTAAGGATGAAATTAAAATATAATAAAAAAAAACAGAGAATATTTATCTAATTTAAAATTATCATAGTGATTCATGACATCTGAATCAATTGTAAAGTAAGAAAACATGAATAAAATATCAAAATAAGAGCTTACCGTGTCCCTGCAAAATGTCTCGATCGTCTAGAAATCAGGGAAACACTGAAGTCCCTTCCAAAAATTGATAGACGAATCTGCAATTTTTTAAAATCTCAAATTGGATTATACAAATTAACAATTGTTATGAATAGTTAACCTAATTGACTGGACAGCAAAATAACGTAATAAAAGAGGGTAAAGGCAATGGAGGATACTAGGTATTCGAATAAACCCACACCCGCAGATATTGGTCGAACCTTTCCAAATTTTGACGGAGAATCCCCACATTGAAAATGACACGGGTATGGGAATAGGTAATATCTGATTTTTAAATCAGGTAGAGAGACGGGGAAGGGTATGTGCATATCTGTCTCGTCCCCGCCCATCCATAATTGTTTTAAATCACTAAAACACCCTAAGTTTATTAGGTAAGCTTAAAAACTTATTTTCATTGTTCTCTTTGGTCCTTTGCTTTGTTTCATTTGAAGAACTCTTCTTTCATTACATAATCTTTCATTCTCTTTCTTAACTTCTCAACTTGTTCGATATCCACTAAGTTCACTTAGATCCCCACGGTATTTTTCCTCTCATCACAACCTTAAGTTACAATTGTTTTCCTTTCTGCGTTTTCGTTCAATAAATGTATTGCATTTTAGGAAATATAAACCTTAATTTCATCAAATTAAATCATTTCTAAGACACAATTTGATAATTTATGCTCCCTTTTAATACTAAATTTGCCAACAGTTGTTGCATTACTGATTATTTCCCTTTCTTTTTTGCTTTGCTCGTTCTGAAACATATTATAACCCTAAAGTAGTACTTACTCTATTTTATCTCTAATGGAATTCATATTTGAATCTAATTAAATTTCTCTTATTTGTATGAAAGTGGTTACGAAATGGATTTACAGGAAAACACCATAATGGAATCTAAAGAAGAATCATGTTAGGAATTGAATGACGAGACAAACATAGTCTAGAAAGTCAAGGGCCTCTTGGTTCCTTTCTTTGTGTTTTATTAATTGAAAACTACTCATAAAAAATGACTTCAAAATGGTTTTGAAAACCATTATTTCTTAAAAATATATTATGGCAAATTACTTTAAAAGTAAGTTTTAAAGCAACAAAACATGTTTGGATAACAAGTTTTATGACAATTCTCATTTCTTCCAATTACCACCAACCAGGTGCCTGTCTCATCAACCAATAAAATATACTGTTTTCATCCCTCACTGTTATTCCAGCACTTGGCAGTCATTATTGCATTAAGTTAAAAACAAATACAGGAACCAGAAATTCTGTCAAATTGATCCATACAGAAACAAGCTTTTACCAGGCCATTATCATATGATTAAGCAGTAAGCCAAGCCATTGAATGCAAAAATAATTCAATGGTGGGGTGGTCGATATAGACTTTAAGATACTGATTAATGAACAAACCTGCAAAAGAAATAGAAGAATTGGAGGCAAGAACTATAGTCTATCTGCCAAGCTCATTATCATCCAAGTGATCAAGCCAACACATGGAGAATGAAGCCAAATTGCCACTGGAAATTTACCAAACTACCATTGATTGAACTTCTTAATTACAACATGCACTAGGTATAGATTGGAAAAAATTAAGACAAAAAACTTTTCTTGGTTTGCTAATTTTAAAATGTGCATCTTGCTCTTGTTTCTTAAAACTATACCTGGTAAACAACAATTGTAAATACTTTCTTTATTCCTTTTAAGATTGTATATGCTGTTTTGTATAAATGTTAATGGCAATCAGATTCCAAACAGGCACAAAAATGTCTCTGCTCCAGAGTTTCTCTCTCATTAAGATCAACAAGTTATAATTTTGTTTTCAACATCGATTATTGAACATATATTCTTATTTTTTGGACTTTTATTGTTTAAAAAAAATTACTTTAGAGATTCCATCTTCTATTTTATCTTTGTAAATAAAGCAATTTTGATGGTTTGTTGAAAGTGTGACATAAAACAGTTAAAATTCGGTCAAAAAAGAAGATTTGATTAAGCAACATCAACGAAGATTTGCTTAAAGTGCAAATCTTCTTGATTAAGCCAGGACAATCCTAGGAGAATATATGAAGAATGACTTTTGTTTGAGTAAGTTGTTTGCTCGCCTAAACAAAGTCACATCATACTCGCTTAAGTGAGGCTTGTCAATCGCTTGAAGCTAATGAAGTGAGTAGCTTGCTTAAGCTAGGAAAAATGCTTGTTTAAGCAAGTGAAGAAAACAACTTGCTTAAGCTAGAGAAGATAAGAAAGACCATTAATATAAATTACTTGGGTCCATTAGAACTCTTATTGATAAAGACCTAAAAGAGAGGTTCTACATAAATTTTGATAGGCAAAATAGATCTAAAAAATTCTTATAGATATGGCTGGAAAGCATCTCTCCAACCATTCATCACAGTTCAACTTTCAATCATAAAAAATTGCAATGTTGGATGTAACGGGACACACTCATGAAACACTTAATTTGAATTTATCAAAGATTTATTTCAACCACATTCTTCTTTATGCTTAATGCTTATATTAATTTGATTACCTTTAACTAGTTTAATTGGGATTTGATTTCATTGACATTAGACAATACTTTTAAATAGAGAATGTTACCCAATTGAGCCAAACAGAAAAAAAATTGTTTTGGAACGTCTGAGCCTAATGAAAAACAAATCCTTTCCACACCTTAGAGAGTAGCAGAGCATGTGTGACTTCAAATAGTAAGAGTTCTAAGTTTGGGGTGAGTGTTTATCACACCCACCAAAAAGGGGAAAATATTTGGTATCTCAAGCAATAACCTACCCAGTTTATATATATATATATATATATATATATATATATATATATATATATATATATATATAAACACAAATGATCTCTTGTTTCCCAACTGGTGTAAAACCATGTTTGTTAGTCAGGACTTATAACAAGTCAAGAAAGACCTTGGTGATCCTTCCATGAACCTTTTATTGTGTTTTCAAGAGAGGTGGAGAGCAGGCCCATAGAACAATCCGTGCAAGCAGACCCTTTGCATAAGGCCTCCAATTATTGAGGGCCTCTAGATTTTAAAAACCCACAAATTTTTACTAGCCTGTAATTTCTTTTGCCTCCTATATACTAAGGGGTCCAATTTTCATGTCTCCAAAAACTTTAAGACAACCTCGATAAAGAGCAAATTTGTTTTGTGCATTTTCTATGCTGACTTGAGTGAAACACTCACCTGATGCTTTTTGGTTGAGGAAAACAAATTATAAGTGGTGTTTATTTCTACGAGTCAATAGTCATGATTTTTAATTTCTACAGAAAGAAATTTGGGGTCAATACTTCTAAAAATTTATCTGGCTGAGGTGATATATTTCTAAAATCATAAATGTATTTATTTTCTTTTTCATTTTTCTTGTTTGAGGACAAGCAAAGTTCTAAGTTTGGGTGTTTCAATCTTCTTCTTTTGTGAGTATTGAAGCTAACCACGTGTTATTCTATCCCGAGTTCCAATAATAGTGAAGTTCAGACATTTTTCATCTTGCTCTACTAGCAGGTATTCTATAAATAATTGTAATTTTACCATGGATCTTAAGGAAAAATGCATGTTTTAAATAAGAGCAAGTAGGCTTGGCAACGAACTATCATGAATGATAGAGGGCAGAAAGGAAGCAACGTACCTGCCTAAAATGACCATGAACTAAAGCTATGGTCCAAATAGTGTTACTGCATCTTGACCTGATTGCTTGTGTCAAATATGCATTCCAAACAAATATATTATCATACGACATCCCTCCATCTTCGCTAGGAGAAACGTTCTTTTGCAAACTTTGCATTATAGGGTAAGTGTAACTATAGAAAAAATCCTTGGTCAAATCGACACTAGACAAAAGCTTTCTGTACCTGTAGTAAGAAGAGGTGATGGTAAGAAACTGATGTTGTTAGATGTGGTAAACGTTGTGGAACGGTTATCTACCTGAGCTCAGTCTTAGAGTGAGCTAAATCAGATTGAATAGAAACATGTGGAATGGTTATCAACTGGCTCTCCTTGATGCTATAGATTGCATGGCCACAAATAGAACCAATCTGTCTACGCTTAGTAACGAGAATCAAGTAGTAAGACTCGAGAAACTTGATGCAGCCTGTGAATGATAGAGGAATTGATTGAGATATAGATACAGATACGATGAGAGAGAGAGAGAGAGAGGGAGAAATTCTAACCAGCAATTCCGAAAACCTTAGCGACGAAAGTGAGACCCCCAGTGGCCCGGTTACCCTCAGCAATCCGCTGGAGCAAGCTCTTGATCTCCTGGGGCGAATACAGAACGGGGTCTTGGCTGATATTCAGATCCGACGGCTCTGATCGATCGATTTTCAAGACTCGAAAGAACCTCTTGTTCCGATCACTTCCGATCAGGTAGAACCTCTGCGATTGCGATTGCAATTCCATAGTCGGTTAATTCAATCAGTTGTGTAAAAGAGTATTGCGTGATGAATGAATGGATAATTACCGCTCTGGTTTCGTAGAGTCTGAACTTCTCGAGGGCGTAAGAGTCAGGATCCAGTTCGGGATCGTTGGAAGGGTGAACCTTTGCAGAGGCAGAGACAGTGGTTGATCCCGATTTCGCCATCAATTGTCTTCTATTCTCTCTATCTATTCCTATTCCAATCCCAATTCCCCATTCTCCCACCAATTCAAATTGTTCCCAATTCCTAATTCATCTTTCTCCTTTCAACTTTAAATACTCTTCTACTCCCCATTCCTACGGATTATCCCAATTAATCCTAAATAATTACAATAAAAATAAATAATACACGTGTGCTAACTACAATTTTTTAGAATTCCTGTTCCATTAAAATCTAATAATATTTAATAGAAGATTGGTTATTTCGAGATATCAACACTGTGGAAGTTTCTTTCTGCACCCCTTCGTTTTTCTTCCTGCACCCCCACAAAGTATGCAAAGACAAATATATCCTTATATTTTCTAAAAACCCTAGAATGCACATAACACTCACACTCTACTTTTTCTTCTTCCTTTTTGCACACATATAGACTGCATTTCACTTTCAACCGTGGTCTACTCCATCTCTTGACACACATGAAGACGTTTCTTTTGGTGGTGATCGGTGGTGTCTTCAACGACTTGACGGTGGTTTCTCTTGGTGGTTATCTCTATTCAGAGTAAAAGGTAAGTAAATTTTTCGCAAAACTCTCAAATTGATACATCCGTAAATCTTTCAGATCGATGAGTTCGATAATCTTCCAAATTTACATACCCATAGTATGTTTCCAGATTTCAAAATCCATAATGCAATTCACAAATCCGTAATTCAAAAAATGCAAGTAACATTTTTCAAATAAAAGAAAAATCATGACTAATTTTGAAATTTTAAAAATTATGGGGTGCAGGAAGAAAACATAGAGATGCATAAAGAAACTCCCTAACATGATATATTATTTTTAATGTTCTATATTTGACAAATACACAGTCATCCAAATATATTTACTTAGTAAATATATTTTATTAGTGCATTTTTATTTAAGATTATATTATTAATTATTCGGAGGATGTTGGAAAAAAGCAATGGATTTGGGAGCGGTGTGGAAGGAAGAAGGAAGAAATAACCCTTTCTCAGAGACAGAAGCACAGGCACTGCACTGGTAATCAAATCAATTACTCCTTTCTCTGTTCTGTCTTTTTTCGTTGTCATCCACAAACCCTATGCCCCAATTTGTAAATTTTCGGCTTTTCCCGCGCTTCCACGCACTCAAAACCCTTCCTTTCTCCACCCACCGAATGGGCATGGCCGATACCCTCTGTACCCATCTCCACCAAAGCAATGGCGGCGTTGAGAACTCATTGTCCAAGGTTAAGCCTAAACTCGACTCTCGGTGTGTGATCCAAGTTCTCAACTCCTGTCATCCCAAGCAACTTCTTTTGGGTGTCAGATTCTTCGTTTGGGCTGGATTTCAATCTGGCTACAGGCACAGTGCTTACACCTACAGCAAAGCTTGCAAATTGCTAGGGATTCAACAAAATCCCCAAATTATTCGTGATGTCGTTCTGTCTTACGAGGCTGAAGGGTGTTCAGTCACTGTCAACATGTTCAGGGAGGTTCTGAAGCTGTGCAAAGAAGCTCAGCTAGCAGACGTGGCATTGTGGGTGTTGAGGAAGATGGAGCAGAGTTTCAACATCCGTGCTGACACTGTGATGTATAATGTGGTTATTAGGCTGTGTTGCAAGAATGGCGACATTGAAACGGCTGAGAAGTTGACCGGGGAGATGAGTTTGAATGGTCTTTATCCTGATCTTATTACGTACATGGCAATAGTGGAGGGATTCTGTAATGCTGGTCGACCTGAGCATGCTTATTCTGTTCTTAAGGTTATGAGAGTACATAAATGTTCACCCAATTTGGTGCTTTTATCAGCCATTTTAGACGGCTTGTGTAGGTCTGGATCTATGGAAATGGCATTGGAGTTGTTGGATGAAATGGAGAAAGGTGGGGATTGTAGTCCAAATGTTGTTACTTATACATCTGTGATTCAAAGTTTCTGTAAGAGAGGTCAGTGGGTGGAAGCATTGGATATTCTGGATAGAATGAAAGCTTTGGGGTGCCATGCAAATCATGTTACTGTTTTTACTTTGGTTGATAGACTTTGTGTTGAGGGTCGTGTAGGAGAAGCTTACAAGTTGATTGATAAGTTTGTGGTGGAACACGGTGTTTCTTATGGTAATTGTTGCAGTTCACTTGTGATTTCTTTGATAAGGATTAAAAAGCTGGACGAAGCAGAGAAGCTCTTCATGGAAATGCTTTCTGGTGATGTCAGACCTGATAGTTTGGCATCTAGCCTTTTGCTGAAGGAGCTCTGTATGAAGGACCAGGTATTGGATGGATTCCACTTGCTTGAAGCAATGGAGAATAAGGGATGTTTGTCTACCATTGACAATGGTATTTATTCTATTCTTTTAGTTGGCCTTTGTCAAAGAAACCACCTGACGGAGGCCACAAAGTTGGCCAAGATAATGCTTAAGAAATCAGTTCCACTGCAACCTCCGTACAAAGATGGTGCAATCGATATCCTTATAAAATCTGGAGAAAAAGATCTTGTAAACCAGTTGACTTGCATTCGTAAGGGGCTTTGATGATAAAATGCTTTATGAAGGAGGTCATGTCCATTGTTTCTCTGCTGCATCTGGTCATAAGTTTGCATTGTATAACAGTAACAGTAAGAATTGGTTCCTGTGATGTAGTCTGCTGATACTATGTTCATTTCTTCCCCTTGTAGGAGACAGTGTATTCTTGAGAAACAGTATGCTTGTCTTTATCTGTATTTGCTAAACCCATTCTCCTTATAGATTCCTTTTAATATCGATAAATTGTTAAACCCATTTTCCTTATACAAATTAGTGGAACTTTTTTTCTTTGATGTACACAATAAAATTCAAGAATAAAGCTGTTGAAATATTTTTGCCCTTTTTTCTTCTGTATTTGGTTCTGATTGATGCCATGTTTCGGGCCTACTGACATACCATTTCATGATTAGTTTTCTTATCCTTTGACATTTGAATCTAAGAGTGTGTAAAAAGCTATTAGAAAGGGTTGCTAATCCAATTTCCCCACCCAATTAATCAAGGGGACAACCAGAATGTACTTGATCTGTTGGGGATGCAAAGTATTGTTTGTCAGAATTTTGGTTAGTAAAAGCAAAAGTTGTTAACAGAAGTACAAAATGTGTTGAGTTGAGAGTCGTATATTTTATGCTGCAACCAATGTGCAACATAACTGCTGGATATTATCAAAGGTTGCTAATTCAATTTCCCCACCCGATTGATGAATGGGAAAACCAGAATTTGTTTGATCTGTTGGGGATGCAAAGTATTGTTTGTCAAAATTATGGTCAGTAAGAGCGAAAGTTGTTAAGAGAAGAACAAATGCGTTGAGTTGAGAGTTGTACAAAAATATATTTCAGGCTGCAATCAATGTCCTACTGAACTGCTTGATATTGTAAAGAATTAATGAAAAGTCAGTTTTAGTTACCAATATTGTTTTGATTCACAGTTTTCTGACATCTTTAATCGTGTGGAAAAGCATTTTGTTTATTATTTTCTTAAAGATCAGTTTCTAATTACAATACAAGACCTGAAATTATGAAACTTTCATTATTGAAACAATATAGCATGGTACTCAAGGTGAACAAAAATAACATTCTAGTTTTAATATCATAATATTCATTATCTATTTGTAACTTTTTGAATTTTATGTAATGCAACTTATAATTCTTCAAATAGCATGGCTTGCTTTCATCGGTTTTATGTTAAATTGAAACTACGATTGAAGGTTAAAACTTAGAATATATAACTTGTGTGCGTAATTGAGTTTATGAAAGGGGATTCGCAAGCAAAGTAAGTAAGTGAACTTAATTGAATTGCCAATTTTAACTAGTGATCACAGATTTAATTTATTTAAAATAAAGTAACAGATTTAATTTATTTAAAATAAAGTAATTAATAAGATTCGATGATATTAAGGCAGATAATCGTTTATTTAATATAATATTTAAGACACAATTGAACTATAATTTGATTATTAGCGGTTATAAGTTACTATTATAAAATTCATTTATATTTCATAATAATTATTTAATATAATCTTACATCAACTCTCTTATCTCTTATACTCACTAATATTTTATATTTTTGTTGACTTGACTGTCAAACAGTTTTTTGCAGGTCGAACATCTTTCTCTTTTTGTGATCAGTCAACCCTACAAAATTCGATCCATATAAAAGTCTTCTCTTCATTTTTTTTCTCCACTTCGAAACTCTCCTAATTCATATTTGGTAAGAACATTTGATGCAATTGGGTAAAAATTTTCCCTGGTCCACAAAAATCTTGAAATAGCTAGACAACTACCCAGTTCATCTCACAAAACCAAGATGAATCCTCCATCAAACAACACAATGACAACTCAAGTTAAAGCACTCCTACGCAGGAATGAGGAGAATATGCAGAAAGTAATGGAAACGACACTCGGGAAGATGCAAGATAAACTCAAGAAGGATATGGAGTCCTTGAAGCAACAACACCAAATAGAGATTAAACACTTGGCTCAAGAACACCAAGTGAAAATGCAAGCATTACAAGAGCAACTCGCAACAAGGAGTAGTGATCATCAAGCTACTTAGGGTAATCGAGATCATGTCGTGTACACGAGTGTCTCCCTTAGACCATCCACTCAAGAAAAGTGTCTCCCTCGCTACACCCCAACACCAAGATCATCATGGAGGGAGACTTGGAGCTTTGAACAACAAGCAGTTCCAACCCCTCTGTTGAATGGGACGATGAAAGCTAACTTGAAAGGTTTTCATCCTTACACACTCGAAGGTACAAGATATGATTGAAGTACTTATCCGATCAGGTGTTCTTGGCCACTTCGTACAACAAAAATAGTCTTGTTTCGGAGGATAACCCGGTCGGGTCGAGGACACTAGAAAGGAGGTCATAAAAGAGGCTTCTACAAAGGTTTTCAAGGGTGAGGTCAAGCAACCCAACAAGAAAGGGAGGTGTTCAAAGAGATATCCAACATAATGTGGGGATATCATTACACCCCCAACACATATACAAGAGAAACACCTTTTTGTTTGACACATGATGTAGCGCTATGATTCCTTTTGAACTTGAATGAAGTACTATTTTTTCTTACTTTAATTTTTTTATCCTTAAGAAGGGTTTTTTTTTTTCCAGGTAAGGTTTTAATGAGGCTTATTCTTTTGAAATAATTTTTTTTAACACATAATTGTTTACGATTATACTTATTACAAGTTATTGTCCTAATTCAAACAAACATACAAAAAACTTTATCAAACGATCAAATACTATAATACAATTTCATACGAATATTGAAAAAATTTATCAAACTTGCATCAAACGGCCAAATCACAACCTGGGTTCAAATGAACAATGGAAAATTTTATCAAACTTAAACCAAAAGGTCAAGTAATATTATTCGATTTCAAACAAACATTGAATTTTTTTATCAAACTTAAACCAAATGGTCAAGTCACAATCCGAGTTCAAACGAACATCGAGAAACTTTATCAAACGATCAAGTACTATTATTCGATTTTAAACGAACATCTGAAAAATTTATCAAACTTGAACCAAATGGTCAAGTCTCAACCCGTGTTCAAATAAACATTGGGAAAATTGATCAAACTTGAACTAAACAATCAAGTCACACCCTGAGTTCAAACAATCATAAAAAATAATTAACTGATATTAATAAAAAAATGAACCATAACTTAGTTACTAGGGATTAGAAGTTATTATTATAAAACTTATTTATATCTCATAAAAAATATTTAATGATTATTAACTGTTTTAATATAAAATGACCTATAAATAAGTGATAACTTTAAAGAAATATTCACCTCAACTCTCTTATTTTTTATACTCACAAATATACAAATATTTTATATTCTCACTTACTTAATTTCGAAGAGATTTTTTTGCATGTGGACTTCTTGTAATTGGTTAATAATACAAATCTCGGTATAGAGAAAAATCTTCTCTTCATTCTTTTCTCCACTTCTAGACTCTTTCAATTCATTTTCAGTAAACACAATAAATTAGTGGGAAAAGTAGGAACTGAATTAATGATTGGAATATTGAAATGGAGATAACCTCAGTAGTTAGACTAGAACCACTTACTCCATTAGCGTTCTATAAGGGTTTAGGGTATAAGGCAAGACAATTAACTCCTAGTTTGAATTTAAAGACAATTAGTGATCACTATATAAACTCATTAATATAGAGGAAGACATGGAGTGGATAAAGGAACAATGCTAGTAAAGTATCTAAAAAAAATTTGATTTGATTGCTAAGTAAATTAACCTGGTATTAAACGAATCAAGTTTCTTTGCACGTAGTAGTTGTTACTGATATTTCATTTTATCCAATCCTAAATCTATTTTTGCTGAAGATTGTAAAGATTCAAATTCCCTACAGATTGAATCGTTAAGCATTGTTTTAACCTTGATCTGCAGTTTTTGTCTTTTTTGGTGTGAATTATTGAGAAGGGAAAACTGGGTACAGAATTTGGAGCAGAAAACGAGAAGGAGCCTGAGGTTGATGGTTCAAGTTTTTTCACTTTTTGCTTGGTTGCATTTGGAGAAATAAATGTAAGATTGGTGAAGTGGCTGAAAGTCTTGGGACTCTTAAAAACTTTTTTAGTTGTTTTAGGTTCTTCTGTGGTGCCTGCATGCCGCCCAATTTCAACCACTGATGCCTTTCCAAGTAAAAACCATTGTTTTGGCATCTCTCTCACTCATTTATTATTTTCAAATAAGGGTTAATGCATTCACTATTTCCTATTAACCCTGTTCACAACATGGAATCAGTATTTATGGAAATCGAAGTAGAGGTGGTCAAATAAATATTTAATTTCCTCATTTCATTAGAATTCAAAATAACTTTTTATTAGAACTTGTGTTTCTTTGATAGAATAACTAGTGAGGTCTATAAGTCCAGCATCTAAGTCTCTTTATTGTTCTTTCTTTTCTTTTTACAACTCCAAAGTTTATTTTGGTACATTTTAAACCATCTCTTAACTTTTAAAACATACATTTTAAACTCTATAATTTTAAATACATGATTAAAAATCACATATCAACTAAAAATAAAAATATTTTATAATAAAATTGAGTTAAATTTAAAATTAACTTCTTAAAATATATATATATATATATATATATTTAAAAAATATATTTCAATTCATCTGGAATATAATTTTGTTAAAAAAAATAAATTAATAAAATATAGGAAAAATTTATATTTTAAGATGTACAAAGTCTAAAATGGAGGAAAAAAGTTTTCCGGTTGTTTTTGAAAATGGATTTGATAGTCAGTAGGTCTACCGGTAGTTAATGGTCACAACGGTAAGGCGCGCGAAAGAATACACGTGTAAGAGTGAGAAAAGTTTGAAAGAGATTTGATTATTGATATATTTAAAAAATAACGAATGTTTTAAAAATAAGATTAGATTGAATACTAAGAAATATTTTACTGATTATTATCCACATTTGATTAAATTGTCTTTTGCATTACAAATTGAATTCTCACTTCTAAAATTATTCTCAATTATCTCAGACTTTTGATATCTTCCTTCCATGTATGTAATGATGTAAAAGTTTAATTTTAAATCAATATATAAACTATTAAAAAATAGTTCTCTATATATTGTAAATCAATCATGCAGTCTATAAATTTTATCAATGTACAATAATTATCAAAAAAATGTAAATAAATAAATGTATATTAAAAATGTATAAATTATAATCAATGATAGTTTCATTATATATATATATATATATATTAAATCAGTAAAAAACAATTTAAAAATATGTAAAAATAAAAAATAAGAAATGTGTATAAAAAATCAAGTAAACTTTTTTTTTTTAGTTTATATTTTTTTTTTCACAAATTGATTACAAGTAGTACCTGAATTTTCTATACCATGATAGATTCGTATTATTCATAAAGAAGACTGAATAAGATAGATTTTTTTTATTAATACTATAAATACTAAGGAAATATCCATCCACAAGAGAGAGTCATAGTCTTGTGTGACCCAATGCCTAATAAATCACTATAAAAAACAAATAAGATAGAATTCTTTTTTATTAAGAAAGTACACATAAACACTATAGAGTTGTAGTTTTGTGAATAACAAACCATGATAAAAAAAGTAACTAAGATATAATTTGAATTTTATATTAATACTCTAAATATTAAAAAAGTACACATCCACACTAGAGAGTTATAATAAAAACCCATTATAAAAAAAATAATTAAGATACATTTTTTTTATTAGTATCTAAAGAGTTATAGTCTTGTGCAATCTAATCATTTATAAGAAACTATTATAAAAAAATAATTAAGATACTTCTTTTAGTAATACTCAAAACATTAAGAAAGTACACATTTACATAAAATAGAGTCATATTATACAATCTAAAATAGATAATCTTAATATTGTATACCTAATGACTAATAACAAACCATTACAATTGAGTGACACAAAATTACAACAAAAAATTTATTACAAAATATAAAATAATATTATATATTTTATTAACTTTAACTTAATTATTACTTTGTCACTTTTTAAAATAATTATATTCAAACTCATACAAAAAAAAAACTTTAATTTTGGTTGATAGTATTATTTTGTTACACCAATAATTCATGTTTATTAAGTTCAAATAAATTTTTTATTTGATTTTTTTTATAAAAAAACTATTATCTTACTTTATTTACAAACAAAGAAAAATGTTTTTTTTGCAGCAAAGATAATTTGATATAATAATTTTTTTATTAAAGGAGTTACAAATCCTATTAAAACATCTTAATTTAAATAATAATAATATTAATTTGACTTTATTTTTAAATACTTTCATTTTAAGATAAACTTAAACAATTTTAATTAAAAAACACTAATTCAAGAAAAAACTTCTAACTAAATTAAATTTTAGTTCAAAAACATTAATTACACATTAATTAATTTATTTAACAGGATTTAATTCCCATTATCCCATGTTAAAAAAAATTCAATAATTATCTTTTATGCTTTTGTCTTGATGTGTCATATTGGCTTACATGCAAATGAACAAATATTTTTTATCATATATTTATATATATATATATATATATATATATATATATATAATACTAGATTAACATTGAAAAAAAAAAGAGGAAGTTTAAAAAGATAAGGATTGAGAAGGAAGAAGGATAATATTGGAATAGGAGAATTGGGGAAGGGTAGTGTAGTAATTAGCAAGAGGAAGCAAAGAAGGAACCTAAACTCCGCACACAATATAATTATTATATTAAATTCAAAACCACTCCCTCTCCTTGTTTTTTTCTCTCTCTCTCTCTTATAAAGAAAACCATCAAACCAAGCCAAAACAAAACAAAAACAACACAAAACAACAGAGAAGAGAAGAGAAATGAGTATGGAGCTTCCCTGTGACAGTGAGGGCGTCTGCATGCAGTGCAAGGCCGTGCCGGGAGAGGAAGAGAGGCTGCTATGCATCACCTGCAACACTCCATGGCACCTCCCATGCCTCTCCACTCCTCCCTCCACTCTCGCAGCCACCACTCACTGGTCCTGTCCCGATTGCTCCAATCTCGATCCTCATCCACCTCTTCCCGCTCCCCAACGCAATGACCTCGTCGCCGGAATGTTAACCATCGAAAACGACGATTCTCTTACGCAAACTCAGAAAGCCAGAAAACGCCAACAACTCATTGCTGGAAAAGCTCCGGCACAAGACGACGAAGACGAGGAAGAAGAAACAGAAGAAAATCAGAGTAAACCACCACCATCTGTTTGGGAAATGCTCTCCAGAACCATCCAATGCTCCATCTGCCTCAACTTACCGGAGAGGCCCGTCACGGTTCGTGTGCCTCTTCTTCTTCCTTCTCTCTTTTATTTTTATTTTATTTATTTTATTACATTTTTATTTTATTTTAACTTGTGAGGCCAATCGCTTTTCTCCGGTTAAGCTGTTACCACTCTCTCTATTAATTAATTAATAATCAATTAATAATAATATGTTTATTTATACACTACCAATCATATTTGTTGTGCAATAAATAAATCATAAAAGAACTGTGTTGGGTTATGTATTATATTAATTAATTAATTAATTAATTAATATCACATTTATATAATTAATTTAAATTTAATATAACTGACTGTTTAATTTGACGGAACCGGAACCGGAACCAGACTCCTTGTGGTCACAGTTTCTGTCTGAAGTGTTTTGAGAGATGGGTTCGGCAAGGGAAGATGAACTGTGCCCAGTGCCGCCAGGCTATTCCGGCCAAGTTTGCAAGCCAGCCCCGTATCAATTCTGCATTGGTGTTTGCAATTCGCATGGCCAGGACCAATTCTAACCCTAATGCTAGTGCTGGAGGAGATAGGACTCTCAACCATTACCGGCACAACCAAGACAGACCCGATGAACCGTTTACTACGGAGCGTGCCCAGAGGGCTGGCCGTGCCAATGCGGCCAGCGGAAAAATATTTGTGACGGTGCCTACGGATCATTTTGGTCCAATCACTGCAGAGCATGACCCTGTGAGGAATCAGGGTCTGCTGGTGGGTGAGAGTTGGAGAGACAGGCTGGAATGCAGGCAATGGGGTGCTCACTTCGTCCCTGTGGGTGGCATTGCTGGTCAATCAGATCGAGGTGCACAATCTGTTGTTCTTTCTGGTGGTTACGTTGATGATGAAGATCATGGAGAGTGGTTTCTCTACACTGGAAGGTACAACAAGCAACAATTTCTCTACAATTGTAGTTCAATCCCTGTTCATGTTTTATTCACACTTGATATTGCATTGCAGCGGCGGTAAGGATCTTAGCGGCAACAAACGCACCAACAAGAGTCACTCTTTTGACCAGCAGTTTGAGAAGTACAACCTTGCACTTCAACTTAGCTGTCTCAAAGGTTATCCTGTTCGAGTTGTCAGGTCACCATCTACTCTACTTGATGCTATTCTTTCACATTCTTACTTATATATATACCCTCACCGATAGTTCACACGGAAATCCTTTGCTCCTTTTTTTGGATTGTGTGTCCATCAAACTACTTACTGAATTTTGGTTCTGGTTCAATTTGAAAATTAATTCTATCTGTGACTTCTTACTAATAGAACATGTAATGTCTTATCGCACAAGATTTATTTCTACATTTGCAAAGTTTGGGACCTTAATTCTAAGTCCATGATTATTTATGAACTAACTGGTCCACCTGACCCATAATTGAGTTTTATTCATGTGTGTTGGATTTGTGTTATATTATTACTGTTTCTATCACGAGAGCTTTCATTAAATCAATATATTTGGAACTTTTATAATTCGCACTGTACCATCTTTACACCTTACCTATAATAAGCAGATCTCACAAAGAAAAACGATCTTCATATGCCCCGGAGACTGGAGTGCGCTACGATGGAATTTATAGAATTGAAAAGTGTTGGCAGATAGCAGGAGTGCAGGTGGATATGCGCAATTTTATGATATATTTTGTTTGCCTATTGCTTGAATACATGCAGCGTATCTGATGTCATTTCCCTAACCAGGGTTTCAAAGTTTGCCGGTATCTATTCGTTAGGTGTGACAATGAACCCGCCCCCTGGACAAGGTATGCATTCTTCTATTCTGTAGCACATTTGACGCTAAAACGCCTCTTGCCATTTCTATTACTAAGTTTCTCAACTGGAAACACAGTGATGAGCGTGGAGATAGGCCCAGACCCTTGCCGGTCGTCCGTGAACTGAAAAAGGCCACCGTCACATTTGAAAGAACTGAATCTCCATCTTGGGATTTTGATGTGAGTGATGATTGACCAGTTCATTTTACGTTTTCAAATAGTTGTATTTTCATTTCTTTTCAACAATCTGTACAAGATATATTTCTAAAATATAAATTAGAGTTTTTAAATATATTTAATTTTAGCGAGTGAATGGCTTATTTAGGAAGAAGATTCTCATTGGAAGTGGATGAAATCACCGCCTCCCAGCAAACGAAAGGTGCAAAGTGCGGAACCCGTAGAGGGAGTAAGAGCATGGTCAAATAGTGAAAAAAGGAAGTTCGAACTTAAGAAAATCCAGGAAAAATTGCACATGGGTACTTTAATAAAATGTTTCACAATGATTGACATTGGACCTTCCTATGACTTCCATTAATACTTTCTTATCTTACCATTTTTCTTGTACATGCAGGGTTCTCGTGCATGATATGCAAGGAGGTTATGGTTTCACCAGTGACAACACCGTGTGCTCATAACTTCTGCAAGTCCTGTTTGGAAGGTAAATTTGCTGGTCAGTCTTTTGTGAAGGAGAGAGGTGGGGGCGGGAGAACGCTTCGGTCCCAAAAAAATGTGATGCACTGTCCTTCTTGCCCTATTGACATTTCTGATTATCTTCAGAACATTCAGGTAACGTGTCATATCTGTGATATAATTAAGCTTTTCTTAAGTCTCTGTTCTAAGAATACAGCTTAACATATGGTTTATAAATTCGTCTTGTTTGGTGGTGGGCTTCTATAGGTTGATATAGATTTAAAGGGTGCGATTGAGTCACTCAAAGCCAATGTTGAAGAGATTGAAAAATCTTTGGAATCAGATGAGGATGCAGCTGCAGATGAATTACATGATGATACTGGTTCTGAGAACCAAAATTCTGCAGAAGAGTTGAACAATCCACCAGAAGGATCTGATGTTGGTGAGTTCAAAGACACCAATAATGAGGGACAAGATCCAGAATTAACGTGCAATGAAAAGAGAAAGAAAGGTGATGATGAAACACAATCGTCTGATGATAATATGGATAAAAAAGATAAAAAAAACAAAATGACTGAGCAAGCAGTGGATGATAAAAATGTTTCTTCATCATCAAGTTCTCTCAATCTTCCATGAAATTATGGTAGATTGAGGAGTTTTAACATCTGACTCTTTTAATTGTTTGATTATGACATGGTAGTTTTTTTATTATACTTTATTATGCTGACGGTTCAATTCTAGTATTAGAAGTGTGCTCCAAGGAGAAGTTATACTCTTTCTTTTAGTTTTCTGTCTTTGTTTTTACCTTTCTGTATGTTCATGTTTTTATGGGAAACCATAAAATGGAACTGTCCAAGACCTTAAAAGACCCTTTTTAGGATAATGGTATGTGGAGTTTTTATGCCAGCTATCTCTCTAGCTTTAAAATTTATTATGAGCATGATTGGTAACTGTTCTGTACCTGTGGATGACGTATGAGTTTTAGACAAATATTTGTTGCGGAAATTACCTGCTAGTTTGTTTGTGATTCAACCTCCGAGATTTGTGCAGTTACCTATATCAGGTGGAAATTAGCCTGATAATCTTTAAGAATGAGCAATTTGGTGAGATTTCTCAACCCAAAATAGGTTGTTTAGGTATTGAACTAATGAAGTTGCTGTAAGATAGATCAAGTTCCTATCAGCTTGTTCTTTGGTGCCGGGCAATTAATGGGTACTTTTTACCCTTCTCACGTAGGCCAATAAAGAATGAACCCGTTTGTAGTATACATAAGCTGTAAGAATTGAAAATTTCACTACTTTTTTCATTTTAGGATCATTAATTTATAATAATAAGATTCACTGTTACGTACTAACCCTAAACCCAAGTTGGAATGATTTTTTCGAGAAAGGAAGTTGTGACTTGGGATGAGGAACATCAAGTTTAGGCAGTAATGGCAATGAAAATTCTCCACTAGTAGGTTTTCCACCACAAGATCCAACGTTAAACTCATTTAGTGTTTATTACATCCATCTAGGTGAAAATCATTCTATGACCCACGTACCTCCATTGCTCACCGTTAAGAATTATCATTAGCTGGTCGAGAGGAATGGACCGTTCCTTAACCTTAAAGAACATGTTCAAGTTCATCAATGGATCTTTGTCATGCCTCATGCGTTCAATCCAACCTTTGACTTTGTTTCTTTAAAACCTTTAACTGATCATTTTAACTTAGTCAAGTTACCAAAATCATATGGCGTTTAAGCTACTCATGATCAAAGGGTTTGTCTCACTCCAAACCTCACACTAATCAAGTCCTTATTTGCCAAACTTTTCTTTGAATACAATTTCCATTTCCAAGCTTACTGCCTCTTTAACTTGTTCACTTCTTTTCTTATCTAACACCTGTCTCATACAAGATGTGAAAACTCTAGGTTTTGTTGATGTGGTGGGTGACTTAGTAAAATTAACTCTTCCTCAACCATGAAATCCTCTTATCCTCTTAATGCTTTATGGCATTTTAGGTTTAGACACTTTCTACTTCTAAACTGACTATGTTGTTTGGAGTATATTCTTGTATGCATAGTTGTAATTTTAATCACATATGTGGCATTTGCCATTATGGTAAACAAAAGAAAATTACCTTTATGACACTTCTAATTCTAAACAATCCTTTTGGATATCTAGGGACCTTATTAGATTCACAGCATCAATCATCAAATTTTTTTTTACCATAGTAGATGAGTGTAGTATATATACTTGGATGTTTTTGCTAAAACCCAAATTTGAAACAGAAAACTTACTTGGAATTTTTTTAAAACATGATTGAAAGACAATTCAAGAAGAAAATTAAAGTTATCGGAACTAATAAAGGAATCGAGTTCTTGTTCTATTCATTTTTATCAAGAATAAGGTATTAAACCTCATATGTTGAAACTCCCAAAAAAAATAGGAAAGTGGAGAGGAGACATCAAATTATTCTCAATATCTCTAAAACCTTAGTTTTCCAGGGTGATTTACCAAAAATATTTTGGGGATTGGTTGTTGATCATGTTGTTGACTTGTTGAAGAGAGTGCATGCTCATATTTTAGTGTCAAAAACAACATATTAAGTTCTTTATGGTGAAGTTCCTGATATTTCATGCATAAGGGTTTTTTTTGGTGCTTATGTTATTGTTTTACTATTTTTTCTAATAGAGGTAAATTTGATCCTCAAGCCCATAAATATGATTCTGTTGGATACAAATTAGGTACAAGAGGTTATTTAGTCTACAATTTAATTACAAAATAATTGCAAGTATCTACAAATGTCAATTTTAAAGAAATAGTCTATCCTTACCTTTTAAAGGTAACAAAGTTTGTTGATTTTACACTTTCACAATGCATCACAACTTCAACTACCCGAACTCCTATTCAAAACCTTTCTTCACATATTCTCATTGAAACTTCCCCTTCTTTCCAACCAAGCCATGAACAAACTTCCCACAATTTATAACCTACACTAGACATTGCCCACCTTACTCCCTCCTTTCACCTACACACCTACACCTTTAAGGAGATCCATCAAGTACAAAAAAAAGACTAACGTATATGAAGGATTGCATACTACAAATGAATCATCATCAAGTACTTCTTATCATATTCACTAATTTTTTTTTACTCAATTTTCTTTTGCTCTTTCTATTTACATCACTTCTATTTTTTAATCCAAAAAACTCTTTTTTTAGGATAACTAGGTGGAATGTTGAAAAAAGGCCTTGAAATAAAAGCACACAAACTCTTATTGACTTACCTCTTGGAATAATTCCTATTGGTAATATATGGGTTTGCAAAATTAAAAGAAGTCACATGGGAATATTGAAAGTACAATAGTTACACAGATTGAACGATTAGGGTTTAAGGTTGGTTTAGAGTTTTAGGGTTTAAGGTCATGGACAATTCCATTTCTCATAAAACCATGAATACAATAAAAAGTAAAACAAAAAAGCGAACCAATAGAAAATAACATAACTTCTCATTGTAGCACAGTTCCAATACTAGTATTGAACCGTCAGCATAATAAAGTATAATAAAGATACTACCATGTCATAATTAAACAAGTAAAAGAGTCAGTTGTTAGAACTCCTCAATCTACCATAATTTCATGGAAGATTGAGAGAACTTGATGATGAAGAAACATTTTTATTATTCACTGCTTGCTCAGTCATTTTGTTTTTTTTATCTTTTTTATCCATATTATCATCAGACGATTGTGTTTCATCATCACCTTTCTTTCTCTTTTCACTGCACGTTATTTCTGGATCTGGCTCCTCATTATTGGTGTCTTTGAACTCACCAAACATCAGATCCTTCCGGTAGATTGTTCAACTCTTCTGCAGAATTTTGGTTCTCAGAACCAGTATTATCATGTAATTCATCTGCTGCTGCATCCTCATCTGATTCCAATGATTTTTCAATCTCTTCAACATTGGTTTTGAGTGACTCAATCGCACCCTTTAAATCTACATCAACCTATCATAGAAGCCCACCACCACACTATACGAATTTAAACAAGCATTTTGAAAATTTATTTGTTTTTCTATTGAACCTTGGTAATTCTCATTTTGCTATTGATGTTTATCTTTTCCTTAAATTCTCAAAATAATATTTCATTGTTTTGCTTGTCTATATTGGTAAAGTACTTTTATTTGGAAATTGTCTCTATTTCTTATAATTTTGTTCATATTATGCTTGTCTATATTGGTAAAGTACTTTTATTTGGAAATTGTCTCTATTTCTTATAATTTTGTTCATATTATGGTATGAGAGTTATTAAATTTCTAAAGCTTTATAGAATTCACTTACCATAGCATTAGCAACAACATGTTCAGGTAATAAGGGTATTGAACATCCTCCTTTACCAGTGAGTTTTCCACCACAAGATCCAATGTTAAACCCACTTAGTGTTTATTACATTCATCCAAGTGAAGATCCTTCTATGACCCTCATGTCTCCCATTGCTCATAGTTAAACATTACTATAGTTGGTCAAGAGGAGTGAAGTGTTACTTAATGACAAAAAACAAGTTCAAGTCTGTCAATGGATCTTTGTCAATGCCTCACATGTCTGATCCAACCTTGGATATTGTTGGATACTTGAGAGTGCTATAACAAAATAGTGTTATCTTGGATTCTCAATTCAGTTGAACCTACTATTTCCCAAGGCATAATCTATAGTGAAATTGTTGTAAGATGAAAAATGTTAAAAGATTGTTTTTCACAGGCAAATTATGTCAGAGTGTTTGAGTTATAGGAGGAATTGGTATTCCTAAACCAAGGTGCAAATTCTGTTAATCATTACTTTACAAAAATGACTATGATATGGGATGAAATAATAATTTCAAGCCTTATCTAGATTGTGTGTTATATAAAGTGTACACGTGTAGTTAGCATTATGGTTATCAAACTCATGAGTTAACTCGTTAACTCATTTGAGTTTACATTCCCGCTCACCCTAGACGATTTAACTCGAAAGCAAACTCATTTTTCGAGCAAACTCGGTAGACTCGTTGTAAACTCATTGAACTTGCAAGTTTGGAACCAAGTTGGCAAGTTCAAATTAGGGTTGGGGTAATGTCCAAAGCATCATAAGGGTATCAAGAAGATATTGAGAGCTATTGAGAAATTATCTAGAGGTACTGAGAAATAGTGAGAAGTAAAGAGTTCCCAAACATTAAGAGGTACTCAAAGGTTTAGATAGTGAGGTTATGTTGATTCAAGCTCAAAGAGTCTGAACTTCAATCCTATCAAGTTAAGAAGGCCAAAGCCTCAGAAGAAGTGAAAGAGGAGGGAGCTTAGAAGCCAAGTTGGCCACAACATTATAAGGATCCTTGATTGTTGTAATTTAGCTTCTCATCATGCTTTGTACTCTGATCTTATCATGAGTTGTTAAATTTATTATGTTGGGATTGGATGACATATGATATTTCTGGAGTTATTATTGTTTATAGATGCATATTTCTATTTTGTATTTAATTTCCTAGGGTTGGGTAGTGTATTTAATGCTCAACGGTGAAAAACTATCGTTGATTGCCCATAGGACATGAATGAGATCAAAAGATAATTTCATGTTTCTGAACCCTATTCATCCAACCATAGGATTCAATGGACGCATAGCGTAGAACCGAGACTATGATGAACGGTTTCATCTTAATGTAGATGTATGATCATAATAGTGATTTACATCTCTGGATAACCTTGCACTAAGAATCAACTTGGTTTGGCCAAAATAAGAACAAAGATTTTGAATAAAACATTGCATTTATAAATAATAATAAAAAGGGAGATTCACATAGTTATTCCAATTCCAATATCTGTGTTACATTGTTACCTCTCTACTTCACCTCTTGATCTAAATATTTAATAGTGTTGCTATTATTACTAGTAGTAGTACTATTGCTACATGAAAAACTTCTTCAAAATACAAATCACTTCCTTATATAAGATACGACAACCTTCAATTATACTATATTTGAATCGGTTTGCTTGCCAACTAAAAAGAGTGGAAATTGATTGAACAAGAAATATATTTTTATAAAACCCACCACCAGGTTCGCGTGGTGATTGAGGTTGTTGTGTTGTGGTTTTTCATCCCGTTTGTGGTCGCCTCGCCTGTGTTCCTAGTCGCTCGCCTTGCCTTTGTCTGTGGTCGCTCGCCTCACCTCTGTCTATGGTTGCTTTCATCGAGTTCGTGCTCACATTCATCTCAATTTTGATCATGCGACGATCGTGTTAGTGGTTGTGCAGTGGTTGCTGAGTTTCGATTGTATGATGGTCATCTGATAGTTGAGACTCTTTGTGGTATTGGTGCTGGTAATTTTTTTTTCACATGTAGTAAATTCTTACGAGTTTACTAGTTGAATTTATGAAACTCTCATGAGTTTACGTTAGCTCTCGAATTTGATAATCTTGGTTAGCGCCAAGGAAAACACTTTTGTAAAGAAGAATGCATTATTACGTGATAAATTTGATGTTGTTATCATTAGAACTCAAATTTTAATGATGAGCCCTTTATTGATGCCAATAAGGTTCTTTTTTTTTTTAGTACAACAACATATTTTTTTTTAGATTTTATGGGAGAATTGGACACATGAAAGACATGTATTATAACAAGCATGATTATCCAATAAATTTGAAAGGGATAATTATAAAAACATGAACAACTTAATTTGTGACTCGCCAAACTTTACTTGTGATGATGTCAACAAGGATTCAACTATAGTTCAAAAACACTTAGATTTCTCTGAAGCAGTATGAGGCTCTCATGTTTCTTTTTCAGTCTTAACCTGGCTATTTCCTTAGGACAAAACTAAGTTATGAAATCAATTGATTTAAGGCCTAGGTAGTTTTAAATGATTCCTTTAGAGTATTAATTCATTTAAATTCAGTATCTAGATCTTAGATTTAGGTACAACAAATCACATTTGTTCAGATAAATTCCTATTTATTTTTTTATAACCTTTAATTCTTCTTTTTGTCCCAGTCAAGTTATCAAATGGAAATGTTTTCTACTTACTCATGATGGAAATGTTTTTCACACTCTAAACCTCACACTAACTCATGTCCTATATTTGCCGATTTTTCTTTGATTCTTGTGTCCAAGCTTACTATTATTGGTTTTGTTAATGTGATGGATTCTTGTATTTCCTCTGAGGATCTCCTCCCAAACCAACACCTAATTTAAGTCAAATCAACTCTTCGTTGACAATGAAATTCTCTTAATGCTTTGTAGCATTTTAGTCTTGGACACATTTCTACTTCTAAAATTATTCTATTGTTTGGATTGTGTTCTTTTATGCACAATTGTAATTTCAATCACACATTTGTCATTATGATAAACAAAGAAAATCACCTTCCGATGTCAACATTTTTAATGTTTAATGCTAAACAACATTTTAACTTAATGCACTTGGACTAGGGACTTATAGGATGAAAATTGTGAATTATCAAAAACATTTTCTTTCCATAGTAGAGTATTATAATAGATATACTTGGATGCTTTTGTTGGAACCAAAAATTAATAGCATAACTGAAAGGAAATTTAACAAGAAAATTAAAGTGATTAGAAATGATAAAGGAACAAACCTCACCTTATAAGCTGATTTTATAAGGTTGAGTTAAGTTTAATGTCCACTTCTTAATATGGTATTAGAGTTATTTAGAGTCTATCTTAGCGAGAGTTTGTTGCGTTTTTCAGGACACCCGTTATTGAGATGTTATCAATCCACCCATAAATATATAGTCTCATGCACGAGTTAGAGGATCTCGGCGTGAGGAGGTGTGTTGGAGATCCCACATCGACTAGAGATAAGGACATCTCATAGTATATAATTGGGTGCAAACCTCACCTTATAAGCCAGTTTTATAAGGTTGAGTTAGACTTAAAGTCCACTTCTTAATGTGGTATTAGAGTTATTTAGAGTCTATCCTAGTGAGAGTTTGTTAGGATTATCAGGTCACTCACTATCGGACCTCCCATAAATATATAGTCTCATGCATGAGTTGAAGGGTCTTGGCATGAGTGGGTGTGTTGGAGATCCCACATTGGCTAGAGATAAGGACATTCCTTATCTTTTAAGTTGATTTTATAAGATTGAGTTAAACTTAAAGTTCACTTCTTAAAATGATATTAGAGCCATTTAGAGCATATCCTAGCGAGAGTTTGTTAGGCTTATCAGACCACCCGCTATCGGACCTCTATCTGGTTACCCATAAATATATAGTCTCATGCACGAGTTAGAGAGTCTCGACATGAAGGGGTGTGTTGGAGATCCCACATCGAGTAGAGATAAGGACATTTCATAATATATAATTGGGTGCATACCTCACCTTATAAGCCAGCTTTATAAGGTCGAATTTTAGGCTTAAAGTCTACTTTTTAATATGATATTAGAGTCATGTAGAGCCTATCCCAGCGAGAGTTTGTTGGGTTTATTAGATCACTCACTATCGGGTCGCTATCGGACCACCCATAAATACATAGTCTCATGCATGGGTTGGAGGATCTCAACGTTAGGGGGGTGTTGGAGATCCCATATCAACTAGATAAGGACATTTCTCACCCTATAAGCCGGTTTTATAAGGTTGAGTAAGACTTAAAGTCCACTTCTTAATACATTCCTTCTACCGATAACAAGGTATTTTACATTAAACCTCATGTCGAAACACACCAACAAAATGGGTGAGTAGAGAGGAGACATCAAATTATCATCAACATTGCTAGAACCTTATTTCTTTAGGGTAATTTACCATAAATATGTTATTGTTAGATAAAGTCATGTACATAAGGTAATTTAGTCTACAATTTGATTACAAAATAATTGAAGTACCTTTAAATGTTAATTTTAATGAACATGTCTTTTCATACTTATCAAAGGTCACAAAGTCTATCAAATTTACATCTCCACAATCCATTTGAACTTCAACAACCCGAACTCCTACACATAACCTTTCTTCACCACCTGTTATTATTGAAACTCCCTCACTGGAAATTACTCACCTAACTATTTCCATCTTTAAGGAGATCCATGTGGCAAAAACAAAGATCAATCTACCTAAAGGATTAGAGTTTCCATATTGCCTCAAAACACGTTAATCATCATCAAAGTACTCTTTATCCTATTCAGTCACATGTTTCTTTTACTCTATTATCTCCTATTTTTGTCTTAAAATGCCAAATAACCCACTTTTTTTTAAGGTTGACAAGGTAGAATGCTAGAAAAAGGCCATGGAGGCTAAAGTCACAACTCTTGAAATCAATGGCACGTGTATTCTTATTAACTTACCTCATAGATGTAATAATAGGGTTTACAAAATTAAACGTAAGTCACATGCCAAGGCTTGAACATCTCAAGTGTGAGACTAAATATTTGCAGGTAATTTGATAGCGGGTGACATGACACACCTATCAAACCCTACTACGGTAAGCTCTTATGCTATCTTAGAAAGTGGACGACAAACTTAACTCAACTTCACAAAATCAACTTTTAAAATGAAAGATGAGATTTACATCCACTCACATATTATAATTTGATCACATCTTTAGCCGATGTAAGATCTTCAACACTTAGATATTTGAAGAAGGTCCTTGAGCTTCATCGTTTCTTTTCTTCGATGTCTCACACTCAAGTTAATGGCTTCTTTGATTCAAAAGATGGTTAACTATTTTCCCATATAAGGGTTGCTACTTTGACACTCGTCGTTTAATTTCTGGTTACTATTATTTTATTGGTGAAGCCTGAGTCGGTTGACATTTTGAAAAGTAAACCATGGTGACTTGTTCTTTCGTTGAAGCTGAGTATCAGGTTCTTGTAGCTACAATGTTTAAGCTCCAATGGCTCCACTTTCTCTTGCAAGATCTCCATATTCCTTTATCCAAGTCCCACATTTTAATGTGATAATTTGAATGGGTTATAAATTGCTCATAATCTAAACTTGATTGTCATATAGGTCGTGAGAAACTCCATTAATGACGTATGCATCTTTCCTTTCCTTCCAAGGATTAACTTGCATGTTCTTTACCAAAGATCTCCTATCAAAGATATTCATATCATTCTTGTCCAAGTTTGGTGTGCAAAATAATATCTTGAGCTCTTTAACTAGTAATGTGATATTATTATTTTCCAAGTTACTTCTTTCCAATTTTGAAATTTCTATGTCAAATTAGTATTTGTGTTTGCAATACATTCTTCAAAGTCCTTTAGTAGACAAGTTTTACTTATTTCATTTACATGAAGAAATTACACTCTTAGAATATCTCTCTTATAATATCTCAAGCGTGAGACTAAATATTTGTAAGTAGTTTAATCAATAATGAATAATACGATAAACTTAACAAATCTTATTAGAATAGACTTTGATATTATATTTAGATAATAAATTTTAAACTTAATTCAACTCTCAAAATTAACTTATACAACGAATCTCTCAAAAGTGACTTAATACATTATGTTTGTACCAATTTATACATTACAGTTTAGGTATATCTATAATTGATATGATATCTATGTTGATATGAGATGTATATTGTTAATTCTTCGTGTTGAGAAGTAATATATGTCTTATTTATTGGTATTTTCCATATTTGCATGAAGTTCTTCCTCTTGACAGCTAATATCTCTTCATTATTGGTATTTTTCATATTTGCATGGAGGGTGGCAAAAAAGCTTAGTCACGTACATCATCGGGTAATATATTGATTGTGTACAGCATGGATCAATCCTTGAAAGGTAATTTTTTAATTTATTGCAAGAGATTTACCATAAAAGAGGCTGCATTCATTACAACTTCTTTCTCTCATTATTTTCTATTTATGGAGGCCATAGTATCCACTTTCTTGGATTTCATAGTTCTGATGTTTGTGATTGTGATGCAAGATTATGCATTTTGATAGTCCCACACCGGAGCAACGGTGGCTGGTGCTGTTTATACTTTCTATAAAACTATGTTCCCAGATGGAACGGTGATGTAGAAATACGTGAAGAGCTTTTGGTTGAAGAAACAATTCAAGTATGAGATCTTGGTATGATATGTAAATACATCTTTTCACTCTTTCTATCTAAGCACCATATTCATTAGTATGCCTCATGATGACTATTAATTAATTAATTAATAATTACTCACAGTTACAACAAATTCAAATACATTCCTTTTATAATAATTTAATGTTCCTAGCAAATCTTTCTTGTCAAGTTCATGTGCTGGATTTTATTCCTTTTAAGACTTTTGCTCATGTTTTCATTTATAAAAAAACTTAAAATATCGAATTCTTCGAATTTGTCTGTCTAAAATAACACATTATAGTTTTTCCCCTTTGTATTTATTAGATTCAATTCGATTATTAGAGTCTTCATCCATGAAAACCAAATAATAAATTATAGTTTTCATCATTATTATTTTCTCTAAACTAAATTATAAACTCATGTTTTCATTGCATATAAAAATGACACTCCACTAATAATATACAGTCCAATTCTAAAATATTTGCACACTCTACTTTAATTTCTATAATGTTTGTTTTATTTCATTTTCCACGAAAAAATAATGCAACAAACAATTAGAAAGGCTGAAAATATTGTCAAATATTTACGAGAGCGTATATTATGAAAATCTAAACTAAAAAAATTGAATAATTTGTTACTTAGGGTTTGATCTATAGCAAATTCTTAACTATTTTTATAATTTTTAAGTAGATTCATAAACTAAAAAATATACAATTAGATAATTGTTTTTTAGCTTTTTTATAGATTTTGTATTTTTTTTTGTAGCAAATTGGAAGTTTTTAAATTTATAGATTCATATTTTTGGTTTATAGGAACATGAAAGTATCATAAAATATCAATTTACAGCGTATTATTTTAATTTAGAGTGTGAAATAAAATTAGGAAATAATTGAAGCAATGCATAAATTGAATAAAATGGAGATATTTTGAGTTAAATAAAAGAAAATTGGAGCTGTGAAGAGAAAAAGGGTTGTTTTTGTTTAGGGCAGAGGAGAGAGAAGAGAAGGGAGAGGAGATGGAGGACATTGAAGATTTGCTGGTCGGAAGCGGAAGCGCAACTGCGCCGGGCTTCCGTTTGCCAATGGCGGCAGCTGTTGGTGTTGGCGTTGGGAGCAAGCGGAATAAACTCTCCTCTTCGCCTTCTCCGGCAATCCCCGGCACTCAGGTAGGTCTGATCATTCTCCTCATTCTTCCGCTTTCTCTTTATTTTCTTATTCTTTGTTTGTTTTGGTGTTGTTCTCGCAGACTATCTACATAAAGACCTTTGGCTGCTCTCACAACCAGGCAAGTGTTGTGTTGTGCATTGTGTGTTACGCATTATATGCTATGAATTGATTAATTGGTGCATAATTGTTTGATTTAACAGAGTGACAGTGAATATATGGCTGGCCAGCTTTCGGCTTTTGGCTATTCGTTGAGTGACAATCCAGAGCAAGCAGATCTCTGGCTCATTAACACGTCAGTTATCCTATTCCTGCTTCATTTTCATACGCTTTCACATTAACATCATCCTTATATTCACGTTAAGTAATTGCTGCTCCAGTTGCACAGTGAAATCCCCCAGTCAATCTGCCATGGATACCATCATAACAAAAGGAAAATCTTCTAATAAACCGCTAGTTGTTGCTGGCTGTGTCCCTCAAGGAAGTCGGTATTTGAAAGAGCTGGAAGGGATCAGCATAGTTGGAGTCCAGCAAATTGATCGTGTTGTTGAAATTGTAGAGGAGACTTTAAAAGGTCACGAAGTGCGCCTTTTGACCCGTAAGACATTGCCAGCACTTGACCTTCCAAAGGTTTGAATTTCTACCCAATTATCGTCTCTTGAATCTTATGTTTTATGCTTTGTATAGTTAGTGCATATTAGCTTGATTTTTGCAAATTATACTGCTGTATCAGGTAAGGAAGAACAAGTTTGTTGAGATTCTTCCTATTAATGTTGGTTGTTTAGGTGCCTGCACTTATTGCAAGACAAAGCATGCTCGGGGTCACCTAGGAAGTTACACAATCGATAGCCTTGTAAGTACTATGACAGTGAATTATAATGTGTGTTTGTGTTCCTTTTAATTTTCAGTTTGCTTATATGTGTGTGTAAGTATGTACGTATTAATTTGGAAGCGGTGCAGGTTGGGCGTGTAAAATCTGTCATTTCTGATGGAGTTAAAGAGATATGGCTTAGTAGTGAGGACACTGGAGCATACGGTAATTTTGATTGTTGGCCAGAGTCCTTCAATATCTTTCACTAATTTAAGATATTTGCAGCCTTGATCTTAACGAAATTTCATATTAACTTGAATTGACAGCTAATCAATTCAGGTTACTCAAAATGTTGTTGAAATTGAGAGTGGGTTTTATATCAATGATATCTTGGGTCACGATGTTGTTTTTACAGGTCGTGACATTGGTGTCAATCTTCCAACTTTGTTGAAAGCCTTAGTGGCAGAACTACCTGCTGATGCAAGCACAATGCTACGTATTGGAATGACCAATCCACCTTATATCCTTGAACACTTGAAAGAGATAGCCGAGATTTTGCGGCACCCATGTGTATACTCTTTTCTCCATGTACCAGTTCAGTCTGGAAGTGATACTGTCTTGAGTGTAAGTCATAAAAAATACTGATGAGGTTGTATACTATAGTATGCGCTAGATAATATACTAACTATTGTGAATTTATCAGGCAATGAATAGGGAATATACTGTGAGTGAGTTCAGGACTGTTGTAGATACTCTAACTGAGCTTGTGCCAGAGATGCAGATTGCCACTGATATAATATGTGGATTTCCGGGTTAGTGGATGATCTTTGTTTTGTGTCCTGTAACATACTGTTTCCTGATATGAATAGTTTTATGTGCAATAAACGTACAGTGAAAAATAATTATTGTAATTATGAATAATTTTGTATAGAAACTTGTCAAGCAGGAGTCTAAGCTTGAGGTTCTTATTAACTTTAATAATAAATGACATGTTAAATAGATATTACAATTGGGTTGGGATGCATTTGTAAACTGGAAGTGTGAAAATTGCATATGATTGGAATGGTTTGGAATTTAGATAGATAATCTGGAATGAGTTTAAGAAGAAAATCAGTGCATTGATCTTGGTAAGACTTATTTCTTTGGCATTTTCAGGTGAAACTGATGAAGATTTTGTGCAGACTGTCAATCTTGTTAAAGATTATAAGTTCTCTCAAGTTCACATTTCACAATTTTATCCTCGACCAGGTTTGTGAACTGACGACTATCTATTGAATGCAACTATCATAACTTCATTTTAAGGATGAAATCAAAATAGGTACCTAGTCTGTAGTACAGTGTAGAAGTTAGGTTATGATATCTTGGATCCAGAGGGTGCTGTGTGTGGTTTTTTTCCCCATTCTTTTAGTGCGTTGTGCTTTTCTGACCCTCCCAAACCACACCAAGCTTGTGAGAGCCTTCTCCACCAAACCACCCTTTTTATGATATTTCTTTTGCTTATGCTAAAACTAATCCTAGATTGTAATGGAATGATTCTCTCGATCAAATAGTGTTCCGAATAATAATAGTCATAATAGATGCATTAAGCAGAGAAGTTCTCTGTTCTTCTGTATTTCATTTTACCCGTGTTGTAGGTGTTATTGTATGCTACTTACTCAGTATAAAGGTCCATACAGTGTCTTTCTAAATGGTTACTGAGAGGTGCTTGTGTGAGCTATTGTTTTATCAGTAACACCTTTTTTTGATTGTCATGAGAAAACAAAGAAGAGTTGTTAATTTGTGTTCGTCAATGATACACGATGTGCGTATTTGTATTTTTTCTTCCTGTATATCTATCTTAGGCGATGTTGCTTAACTGCTTTTCTTTTAGCTTGTTGTACATTTGCACAAACAAATATATTTTCTTTTACTCGAGTAGAATATGGCAACTTTAGGCAATATATGCTGTGTGGATTTAGGGTTAAAGAAAAAACTATTGTAGTACTGGGTTGGGGGTGGGAATGGAGCTGTTGGGGAATTTTCATTCACCAGGTTTAAATTTTGGTACTTGGAAAATTAGACCATCTATATTACCATCAAAGTTCTGATAGCATTTATATAAGATGCATATAATTTTCCCCCCTCCTGAGACAAATAATAGTAATATTACTATAAAATGGTAGGGACACCTGCTGCAAGGATGAAAAAGGTTCCAAGTAAAGTGGTTAAGGGAAGAAGCCGAGAGCTGACAAATGTCTTTGAATCCTTCACACCATACTCTGGGATGGAAGGCAAAGTGGAAAGAATTTGGATTACTGACGTTGCATCTGATGGAATTCACTTGGTAAGGCAGTGTAGTCGATCTTGAATGTTGATTGCTTTTGTTGCTTTTATTTAAATGTATTTCATTTAAGTATGTCATTTGTTGCATTCAATTCATTTGCAGTTGTGGCTGTAAGCCTGTAACTTTGATTTCTGGTATCTCAACACTGAATATTTTTATTGCTATGACCTGCTAAAGTTCCAAAGAAAGAAATTCAGGGCTAAGCGAGATATGAGGCTTTCCTGATCTGTCTTTCTTTTGCTCATTCCATTTATCAAGAACGGAGGGAGCTAATAACATGTCAACAACCTTTCTAACATACTTTCTCCTATTGGTTAAAATTTATCAGAACAATAAAATCATGTCTAGAGCTCATTAAATAAGTAGAATCTAAAAAATTTGTAATTTCAAATAAATCTTAGTCAATCATAAAGAGTGTATTCAAAATAGTGTTAGAGGACGTGTTTTTATTATTTTTCATCATGATTAATATTGAACAGCAGGTTTTTTGTTTATAAACTTTAACTGTCTTGGTAGTCATCATGCAGTGTGTTTCAAATTGCAATACTTGAGACTTTGTTTGTTTAGCTGCAAAAAGATCTTGCTTTCTGTCCACGGACTTCAAAAATCTGTAGTACATGAGGGGTGTTGCAAGAGGTCTACTTCCATAGCTTAAACATAGGTTTATGGCCTCTTGTACAATCATGAAAGAGAATGGGATTGGACGAAGAAATATCTTGTTTCTTATTTTATTCCTAATTTTTGTTCTCGCCTGCACGCTTTGCGAATGATAAAATTTGAATTCCTGTGAAGCACCCCTTTGAACTTGAGACTTTAATTTATTGCGTATTTGTTTGTGTTATATATCATCTAATCATTTTATTTGTCAATGTCGAAGGTTGGTCATACGAAAGGATATATACAAGTTCTTGTACTTGCTCCCGACCATATGCTTGGAGCTTCAGCTATGGCTAAGATAACATCTGTGGGAAGGTGGTCTGTCTTTGGGGAAGTAATTGAGACAGTCAACCATGCAAGTGACAATAAAGCTCTAAACAAGTTGGTTCCTGACCGGGACTTGCATTCTCTCTGCGTTAACCCAGCCAAGGCTGGTGGATTCTCAGAAGAGCCAGAATCTTGTGCCTGTGGAAGTGACGTCTGTTGCAGTATCGACAAGAGTGATGTTTCAAGAGGCACTGCAGTGCCACAGAACCAAAGCAATAGAAATTTCTTTGAATGGATGCTAAGGAAGCGGGAGCATCTGCACAAAAAGGTTGAGAGCGAGCTTGCCTCGGGATCTGTTAAAAAGCAGGAAGGAAAGATGAAGAAGTGGGACTTCGTTGATAAGGTTCTTTTGGGTGGAATGTCTATCAGTATCTTTACTATAATTGCTCTAGTAGCAGCTCTTGCGTTCAGAGTGATTTGGTCCCAGTAAAAGGGCCGTTAACAGTTTTTATTTATTTTTTCTGAATCAAACTGTTATTCCCGATTTTGACCTGTACAAGTTGTATCAAGTGTTTTCGCAAACATCCACAAATTTTCGCCCCTCAATATCTTGTTTTAGGATTTACGGCAGTTGTATTGATATGATGCGATTCATAGAAAATCATTTTGGGGCTTGATTTGAGAGAGAACTAGCTTGTTTTAGCTTATCGAGACTGTACCATTATTTTACATGGTTAAAAATGATAGAAAGTTGAGCATTTCATAATTTCATAAAGCTGTTACGGGCATGAAGAAATATTTATTTTTCGTAGCCGAAACTGAAGCTTTGGGATGTACATATACTTTCATACAACGAAAGTGTGTTTTTGCTACTGAAATTGGAGGGGGACTATGCACATCTTTGCCCTACCCTCTCTTTAATTTACGTACGTGTAATGGTGTAGCTCTGTTTATTAACACATACATCATTATTTGTCCACAATAATTTGATAAAATGAGAAAAGGCAAAACGTGTCATCATATAAGCGTGTCTGATCTGGAAGGCAATCTCTTGAAGAAATTAACTGGTACTGATGGCATCTTGCTCCTAAATCGAGGATGACGTAGCATATACAGGCCTACGAGAATTGCCACTACTTGGAAGGGAGTGATGTAAATGAATACAGCCCATATGAGCGAGAAGATGATGAAGATAGATGTTGCCCTGGAGTCTCTCCAATTTAGTATGGCTTGAGCTCTTTCTCCCTGAGTAGCCAAATCTCCAACCACAGTCTGCACTCTACCTGCCACACTCCGCAATCTGTCATACCTCATTCTCACAATATCTGAAGGTTTTGTGGATGGAAAAGTGTCAAATTCCTCGTCCAGTTCATCTGGGTGGGCATTTTCTGCCTGAGACAACCTGGCATCCATATGGGGTGGTTTCCTTGGCCTGAACCGGTAATTCCAAATTCCAATTACAAACAAGTAAAGGAAAATGGTGGGCAATATCAGTTCCGGGTAGCAAACCAGTATCAAGAACAGGACGTGAACAAGGCAAGTTGTGATTGGGTTTCTCCAGGTGCAGATGTCATCAAACCATTTGCAAACAGCTGTAACTCCTTTGAGGATTAACATTATGCGATGAAAATTGGCTTTGCTTCTCCTTAGACTCCACATATGGTAATCAACGTCGAGCATATACTCAACTGTTTCACGCCTGAGGGGTGGCTCAGCTCTAGATAGGCGTGCTGCCACAATCTGCATGGCCTGGTGGCGGAGCCAGTCTATGTGCCTAACAGGTATGGGTTGGACATAATGCATTTTGGGAAGCAAAGGCCTGCCATACTGGGCTACCATATTCACCCAAGCCGTGCATGTGAATCTCACGGCCAAGTGAAGCTCTCCGTTCTTCTTCAGGCCATTGGGTTGGAGGACCAGCAGAGGATAAAAATGAGTATACACCCTATCAGTTTCCAGAGTTGATAACCGGATTCTTACCTTTCCAATTCTCTGATCCCTTGCATCACTGCTCCCATTGATGTGATGGTTGTCAAAAACCCCAATTGTGATGACAGTGCATGGATCATAAACTTCCCACGTATATTGCTCATTCCATCGAGGGGTGAGTGTGTCAAGCAGAGTTCTGGTTCGAACCCACTTGTTGCCATACTTGGCCACGCAGTAAGCATCGGTGCTCCTACCTTCCCTGCCCTTCAGGGGCACCAAATTGCGGGCACTCAGTATCCCGAGTTCGAGGATGCCAATGTTTTTCTTCCTCAAATGTTTGGAGGATGGCTGAAGATCACTGCTGAAATGCGTGGACTCATCCAGCACATGGTACCCGGCCTCCAGACACATTCGGAGGTGAATCTTGCTCGAGAATTTCTCCTTCTTTTTCTCCGTTTCTTCCTCACCGACAGCACTGGGCCTGTGCAAATTGAACCAACGAGAATCAGGGAGCTTGCTGGTCTCGTGTCTGGGTGGAATACTTCTAACTGATATGATCTCCCTTCCCAAGATTTCAGCACTAGGACCCACTTTGTCCTCCACAGTCACAATGATGAAATCCTCAAATGGCTCGGCAGCCACAAACATAAGCTCGTCGTTCCAAACTGGGTTGGTGCTTCTCAATTGAGAAGGGCGGGTGAATCTCATCTGGTTCCCGAGCTGTACTCTAACAACAGCGTCCGGGGCTCTTCCTTTGTCGGAAGGAACAAGATCCTGAGCTTCGATGACTTGAATTCTAAGATAGAAAAGCTTGGGTGAGAAATATACCTTTGAGCGAGTGTTTGCAAGGTTGGAGTGGCCGACGTTGTGAGCGTCAGAGTGCCAGGCCTCCGGGAAGGACTCGTCGGCCTGTGTTCCCATCCAAACAGCAAGCATGATTTCGCCATTGTTGTAAACTTTTTGGCCCTTCTTGTCCTCCAATCTGTACCACTGAGGAGCCAAGGGGCTGTCTGGGGGCACCCGAAGAGGAATCTCAGTCAGATCAAACAGAGCTCTTCCAACAAAATCATCTTTGCCAATGTCCTTGTCCTTCACCGTCACTTCAAGCAAATTTGATTGCAACCTCTCCTTCGAGAAGGCAAAGATTGTCTTCCAAACGGGGTTCTGATTCTTGTCCAGGTGCTTGGTGAGGCCCTTGTAATTACCCACCTTGACTTCCACATAAGGGTCAAGGCTTCCCGAGATATCCATCACGGGGAGATCCCTTGCCTTCACCACATTAACGTACAAGTAATGCATCTGTTCCACCAAGTCGTAGGTGGTTGATATCTTGTCCCCTACTTTGTACCGCAACCGAGCCGCCAGAGGAGGACTTGTCTCTTCCAGTCCATAATCTGGGTTTTGCTTTGGGATTTGCATCAACATCACATTCGGTGGTCCAGCCTTTGCGAAGTCAGCCCTCCTCACCGTTTCCACTGCCGCCGCCTGGAACTGGGGCTGGGCCTTCGGTGCAGCAGCTGCAGCTGGTATAGAGTGAAAAGTCCTCACTTCCTTTTCTTTCTTTTTCATTTTCTTCTTCTTCTTCTCCTCCCCTTCACCAACCACGCTTTCCTCGTCTGCCACCATGTTGGGGTTTATTTCTTGCAGGGGAGTGTACTGATCCTCCTCCGGGGGAGGGGGAGGGCGATGTTGTTCAGCAGCAGCAGGATCAGCACTGCCGTCCTGGGGTTGCGGGGGAGGAAGAGGATCATGCAGCGCATAACACTTGAGAGCAATATCTCCCCTGATGTTTGAAAAGAGGCCACGTTTCTCAAGTGGGTAGCGTTCCACACGGGCCTGGGACTCCGATAGAGGGATGGAAGCACCTGAAAGCCTCACCCTTCCAAGGAAGTTGTTGTGGTTCCGATCATTGTGATTGTACACAACCACTTCAATTGTCTTGTGCGCAAGATCTCTCGGGTCATCGATGTGGAACACCAGCTTCTGGTTCCAATAAGGATTCAGCTCCTTGTGCTTTTTCTCAGTACTGTGCTGCTGCTCATCAAACTTCACCTCTACAAAGGGGTTGGCTGACCCTTCCCCGTCTTTGGGCATGAGGTCGCTTGCATCCACAACCTCCACCACCAGCTTGTTCATGGTGCGGTTATGGTCCAATTCAATTATGATCCGGGTGAGAGCGGTGATGATGAGGTGATGAGATATGCATATGCTCTGCTGATTTGGAGTATTTGGAGTGTGAAGACAGAAAGATTTGTTAGAAAGAGAAAGAAATGGGATATGTGTTGTACATGCTATTGCTAATGCTATTGCCACTGCTATTGATGTTTGGTGTGGTGGCCCCTTCTTTTCATGTGCCTTTTCTTTGGGGGAGATATTCTACTGGCTCCCCTACTTTCTATGTCCAAAACAGAATATTAAGAACATCCTAATCTCCCAAAAACATGCACAGCTACTGAGGAGGTGTGGATTTGAATAAATAAATGAATATTAATAAGAGGGTTGTCGTTGGTTTTGGATTATTAATGAAGGAGGTGTGGTTGAAGATGGAGATAAAGTTTGGGTGGATGGTTTTAAAATAATAATGGTGGTGGGGCACACGGAAGCTACCAAAACATTGAAGCACTGCAATGTTTGATAAATAATTTGAAAGCAGAAAAAGTAGAAATCTCGCTTTCAAAGGAGTTGATAAAGTTAATGGCGGTTTAGTATATACTGGAGGCTACGTTTGGTTTGAGAGATTAAAAGAGGTGAAAAGAAAAGGATTAAAGTCTGAAGGTTCAAAGTGGAATATGCAAATGGATGGTCCCAAACCAACTTTTCTATTTCCCACTTCCAAACCTGCATCTCAGTTTCGCATTCACTTCGTTTTCTCTTTTTCATTTCATTTTTCTTTTATTTTTATAGATCTAAATTAAAATGCTTACTTTTAAATTTTGTTAATATTTTGTTCAAAACGTGAACAATTAACCATTATTATATACCACGTCAATACGTAACCAGTTAACTATTATTATGTAATATAGGTTGAAAACAGTATATAATGATAAAACTGGATCGTATAGTAGAATGATATAATGTCATGTTAAATTAGTTTCAATGTCTCAAATTATTTTCAAAATTTCATTTTGAACATTAAACGATGAAAGGATTTTCTAGATAGAATTCTATGACTAGACGTTGCAGTATAGGTATTAGACGCTCTTTGTAGCTATACATGTATAGGTAGATACTCTTTGCAAATTATGCAGTTATATAAATATAAAAATAAGTTCTACTTTGATCGAATATTTTAATTAAGTATTAAATTTAAAAAATTATAACTTTCTATTTTGGGTATTAGACATTCAAATTTCATTGTAAAGTGTATATAAGATATCTCAATTCTTCTTCAAATTTAGGTGTTTAAAAATAATTAGAGATATTCATAATATGTTAAGAAGACAATTATTTTTGGGAATCCCTCATTCATTAATTAGAGATCATGTTCAATGAATCTTGGTAAATGATTCAATGAATATATTTAATAATGGTAATTTCAAAGTCTTGGAATTATACCTTAACTCTTGAAGACTATGAAGTTCAACCTAGAAAATTGAAGATAGTTTTTTCAAGGTATATTGAAAATGTGACAAACATTAATCATTCATTATTTCTTAAGAATTATTTCTTTTCTATGTATAAAGGAACTTGTGAGGAAGTGAAAGTCAAGCAAGGGAGAAGAGTAACATATAGAGTAAATGAGAGAATTGATATTCACTCATCATGTGAGACTAGAAATCCTAGTAAGAGGCTAGAAAAATATTGTATTCCATCCTAGTTAGATGAGATTAAGTGTTATCTTCATAGAGTAAGAGAAACGAATATTGTACTCATATTTTCATAGTGAAGACATTTTCTGGACTAGGTCTCGTGAATTTTTACTTCTCAAGTTGAGGAGGTTTCCATTGTTAAAAATTTTTGGTATCATTATTCTATTTTATTTTGTCTGCTTATTGTTTCTGCAAGTGCCTATTTTGTACCTACACAAAAGTGGAAGAATTAGTTATGATTTACCAACAATTACAAAATCTAACTTGAACAAATCTTCTAAAGATTGAATGATTTTCAAAACTACACCAAAGACAGGGGCAAACAAAGTATGTTTGAACTTCAGTTTCTTTCAATCATCCACTATTATTAAATCTTATTTCTCGTAGTTCAGGTTTAGTGAACAATACATTAGACGATTATTTATTTAGATGCTTACTGTAGAACCCAATGATTTTAATCAGACACCTACTAGAACTCCAGAAAACACTGATTTTTAATTAAATGGTGATTGATTTCATATTTGAATTACCTTTTTCTATTTTAAGAATCTCTTAAATAACTATTGAATATGAAATTTATAGATTTCTATAATAGACACTCAAAATCTCTTCTTTCAAACATGATTTCGAAACTTTAAGATCTTCAAAATTTCCAGATTAAGATGTTTAAAAATTTAGAATGGTTTTATAATACAAAAAATTGTCTTAAAGTAAAAAGAAGCGTCTAATGGTACTATTCATAATGCGTATAATGATAAAAGGATGTCACAGTCGACAACGATAAAGAGAAAATGTAGTGAAAAATTGTATTACCATAGTTGTAAATTATGGTTAAGTGTATTTGATAATTGGTTAAATAAATATTATACTTTAAAATTTAAATATGTTCAACTAAGAATGTTATACATCGCTTACAAATGGCTTATGAACAAATAAGAGCAATTTCAGTTGTTCATCAGGTTGTATTGGGTGGAAAAAAAATTGGTTAACATAGTTGTAAAATATAATTAATTTTGTTTGTAAAATTTTGTTTGAGAGTTAGTTAAATAAGTATTTAAATTTAAAATGCATGGGCTACTGCATTAGATTTGGGTGGAAATGTTTTGGTTAACATAGTAGTCAAAAAACACTTAACTCATTTGGGAACTTGGATCAATATGCATTTTATTGTGAAAATCATGGTGATTTATCTAAGAATGATAATAACCACTTGGTGAATGTTTTCTAGAGTTAATGGTTCAATTTTTTATTCATTGAGATTTTGTGTGAGAAAAAATTATTGAATATATGATTGTGCATGTCTGAGAGAAATTGGGTTAACACAGTTGTAGAATGTGGTTAACTGTGTTTGAAAATTGGTAAAATAACTTTTGTAATTTCAAATTCATAGATGTTGGCTTGAAAAAGGACATGGTGGTGAATACGTTAAAAATGATAATAAGGTCTTTTGAAGTCAATGGTGCAATAGTTATTGATCCTTGGGACTTTAGGTGACATACTTGTATAAATTAGTGTGTTACATTTGGATGAAAAAACTGATAGTTAGCATAATTATGAAATGTGACTAACTCGGTTAGAATTTGGTTAAATGGATAACATAATTTGAAAAACATGGTAATTGACCTAAAAATGACAATGAACATTGGGTGAATAGTATACAAAGTCAATGCTTCAAGTTTTAGTGTAATTTATGACTTTGAGTGAGAGAATTTTATTTATGACATTCTTAAGTTGTAAAAAATTGGTTAACATAGTTATGAAATGTGGTTATCCATGATGAGAAATTGGTTAAATAGGCATTGTAGTTTGATAACCACACATGTTCACCTAAAAATGAGATAAAAGTATTAGACATAAGTTTTTGTAGTAAGTTTAGGGACATAGGGTCAAAGAATGTTGGTAAAGATAACATCACTTGAAAAAAAAATTAGGTTGAGATAAATCTAAAATGTGGTTAATTATTGGTTAAAACGGTATTTTAATTTAAGAATCATGGTAACTAACCTAAGAATACCAATAAATTGTTATGGAGTCAATTGTTCAATACTTGTTGATACATGAAACTTTAAGTCGCATGATTTAATTAATTATTGTCATATGAGAAAGTGTAGGTTAACATAGTTTAAGATGTAGTTAAATTCATTAAAAATGTTGTTAAATGGGTATTTGAATTTAAAAATCATGGTAATTAATCTAAAAATTACAATTATCGATGAGTGAATGTCATATAAAGTAAAGACAATGCTTCAATTATTATTTTTTAAGAGTTTGGACGAGAGAATTTAATCATTATCTTGCATTTGGGTTAAAAAAAATGGTTTAACATAGTTATAAAATGTGGTTAACTATCTTTAACAATTGATTAAATAGAGAATGTTATTTGAAAATAGTAGAGAATCTCTTTCTTGGTTCCAAAAGATTAAAATCCCTAAACCCTAATGAAAAGATGAAAATGTTAGTGTAAAAGAAAATGAAGTTGATGAGAATAGAATGGAATGGAATAGAATGTCCTTGGATGGCGACACGAAGGAGTGGGTTGGTGGACAAGTGGCGAAGGCATAGGACAGGTGGCGGCACCTGATTCAATTTGAGCATGCAACGTGGCTTTAACCTTCCACCGAGTCCAATGCCACTTAAAACGGAACGACCAATCCCAAAACACACCAACCAACAACAACCTTTGAACAACAACAACAACAAAAATGATGAATGTTTTGGCGGTGACTCTGTTCTTCACTTCACTCGCCGCATCGGCCATTTTCTCTCCGCCGCCACCCACCCACCACAAGCAAGGAGCCAACACCATCGTCAAAGAAGGCCACCGTGTCGTGGTGGTTGAATACGACCAAGATGGCCATCACAACACCAAAATCTCAATCTCCCCAGACCAACCCACACATCATCACCACCACCAAGTTCCGGAAAACGGCCACGACAGGATCAGAGAGGCTGCCTCTGTTCTCCCTAACCTCGGTCAAGGCATTTCGCAGCCTCAAGATGCGGCTTTTCTGCATGCCCCCAAGGAGCTCATTTGCGATGCTTATGGAAAATGCAAGCACAGAGTCGCGGATGCCATGGAGAAGACCAAGGAAAAGGCTCAAGAGGTCCTCCAGAAGAAGAAGGAGGTGGCGCGCCATGTGGGTGATAATGTTGCCGATGCACTCAAAGAAACAAAAGAAAGCGTGCATGATAAAGCCCGTGATGTGCACGAATACGCGCAGGATACTGTAGAAACAGCGAAGAATCATGTGAATAGTAACGTCTCAGAGGCCAGGGATTATTTGCGCCGCCTCAAACATACCTTAAAATTGAGTTTTGGATCCTTGGAGAGCCTGAATTCGGTGATGGGGGTGGCCCATTTGCTGGGGTTTGCCACTTCTTATGGGATGTGTGTGTGGGTTACGTTTATCTCCAGCTACGTGCAGTCCAGGGCCATGGCGAGGCATCAGTTCGCAGTGATGCAGAGTAAAATCTACCCTGTTTATTTCAGGGCCATGGCTTATAGCACAGGGGTGGCTCTGTTTGGCCATGTCTTCGGTAATACGAACACTCTGCTCTCCAACAAGTCTCACGCATTGCAAACATACAATCTTCTGGCCTCTCTCGCCACTCTTTTCTTCAACTCTCTTTACTTGGAGCCTCGAGCCACCAAGGTACGCTTCCCATATCTTCTTCTTCATTCTTTTATCTCCACATCTTTCCAAGTTCTGATTCACTTCTTTCTTTTCTCCTTGCCATTCAGTTGATGTTCGAAAGAATAAAAATAGAAAAGGAGGAAGGAAGAGGCAGAGAAGATGTGACAGTGAGTGGTGAACGTGGCAGAACAGGTGTTAGAGAGCCTCAACGCACACCTGATGGTACAGGGCCTTCCATCAGCACAGATCATGATGCAGTGAGATCAAGAATAATCAAGCTCAACGACAAGCTCAAGAAATTGAATTCCTATTCCTCTGTCCTAAACATCCTCAATCTCATCTCTCTCACATGGCATCTCGTTTATTTGGCTCAACGGCTTCACCGCACTTGCTAAGCCATGCAAATTACCTTTTGTAGTAATCCTTGTTTTCTGTCTTGCTTTTTTTTTATCATGTGTTCATATTTGCAAATACTCCCGTCTGTATGTTTCAGGTTTATGAATACACTGTTTAGTGTTTAACACTGCTTGCAATGAAGTATATTTACCAAGTGCATAATATCGTCTATACTTGCATAAAATTAATTATCTCCATTTGGGCGTTTCAGTATTTCCTTTTAAAGACAAAATTAGCTATAATTATATGAAAGTAAATGGCAGCATCGTCAATGTTTTCAAATTATTAACTCACTGGACAGTTAAATAAAATAACTTGATCACAGTATTCATTACAAATTAAGAAAGTCGTAAAAAATCAATTATTTTTTACAATATAAGAAACATTTACACTGCTATCTGATTAAATTCCTGACCTGACAGACATAATTCTTCAGATAATTGAACAAAATTAAGCATTATGTAACTGACACAGCATCTTAAATACATCAGACCATTTTCTTCTTAGACAAATAACCAAGGATTCACAAGCTTGTCGTTAAGTTTCTATAATTTAAATGTAGTACTACCTATGCCACCCCCAATAATATGCCTATATGAATCTTTTAATTTATCCAGAGATATTAAAAAATATAATTAGCATCCCTTTAAAGTATCCAGAGAGTTTAAAAAATATATAATTAGCATCCGGAGTGTCTGCTTGATCACTAAAAAATCTGATAATTTATAACATAAATCGTCAGCCAGCCACTGCATGTACAATCAACCTTTACTCTTGAACCATACATCTACACCTCCGTTGGTGCTCTGTCAGTTCCTGCAATGTATCAAGTGTTTCAGTTCATGAAAGTTGGTCGAAACCCCAAAACGCCAGACAGAAATCAAAGTTACAAGAACAAATGCTGCCACACAAATAAGAGTACCTCAATTTGCTTTTGAAGAAACTTGACATAAGCTACCGCCTCATGTAACATATCTGCAGTGTTTGTTTGCTACAAGAACAAAAGCAACGCCACATTAAAGAAACATTAAAATGAAAATAAACTCCAACTCTAATATTTACATTTAACACTAGTTGAAAAAGATAAATAAATAATAAAAGAAAAAAACAACTAAACCAAGTATAAAAATGTTTTCTTTGACAAAGAATTACGGTCGTGCTAGAAAGAAAGAGATAACGTGGGGTAGAATGAGTACATTCCTAAAGCGTCAAAGAAACAGAGAGAAAAGAGCAAGAAGAAAAGAAATCAAACAGCTTGAGAGAGCAGCCTAATCACTTCACAGAATCATAAAAAAAATTCCTGTCAACCATTGGCTTTAACCAATGATGTCACCAGGAACAGGACTCCATCCAGCAAGAGAAAACAGCTGGAAATGATGTGAGAAATTCCAATATTATGCACCAATAGTTGGCCAAATAGCAGTGTTCCCTAAAGCTTGTTTGTTATTTCCTCCCAAAACCTCTATATAATACAGTGAGTAGAGTGAACAACAGGTCCTGAGGTAGCAGGCCAACCCTGAAGCTCCCACAGAAAGTATGCAGAGCCTATTCCAAATAGCCAAGCCACTTCATAATCATACCGGAAAATACTTTACATCAGGGGAACAAGTAGTATGCTGTTTTCGTGACCATAACATATCCTTAGTTTTGAATCCCATCAAGTTCTCTAGTCCAAACACGGACCTTAACCTTAGAGGAAGACTTCACTCTTAAAAAATTGATGGAGAAAACCAAATGCAAGCGTGAAGAATTATTCTAAGAGCCAGTTATTTTATTGGATTTCTGGGATGAAAGAAACGAATCAAATAAGGCTATCACATTTATGAACTCTGAATCCCCTGTATCATTAAGCTTTCTGCGAAAATCAAAGTTTTCTAATATAGTTAACAAACGAAAAAGCCAACCATGGAAGGGAAGAGAGATACTGAGCACAATGAAGTAGAAATACAACAAAATCAAGGGGAGATATACGGTAGAAAAGACTTTTCTTGACATAGGTCCTCACTGTGTTCAGGTGTGAGTTAACTGACTCCAAGTGTCTAGAAGAATTGGGCGGGAGAGAACTAATGAAAAAATGCACAGCAGAAGCTCACATCTGAGAATTGAGGTCAAGTTTGTTTAATTAAAGAATATACATGCAACAAGATTCTGGCCTCCATCCAATTGTTGATTTATTCACAATGAATAGCATCTAATATCAATTCCAAAAATACTTTAATTTTAAGGGTTTTGTTATTGAGTGCCCTAGGCCCCGTTAAGGAGCAGATAATAAACTCTGTTAATACTTAACCAGTATGAAATGGTGAGTTATGGATACAATAATTAGGTTCCTTTTCATAATAGTTTTTACTTTTGTTTCCTTAACTGGTTAACTCGAAAAATGCTTAGCGAATTCCTAATTTTTAAATAAAAAGGAAAATAGTTGCTAAGCGGATATGGCGCTTTTCTTCAGAGTTCAGACACTATTTCTGCATAACAGAAATCCAGGGTAGGTTTCGTCAAGATCCCAATCCAGTGATCATTACAGATCATGCGAGTCCCATGAAGTTTATTTCTGACATGCTTGTTTGACACAAACAGCTGTTTTTTTTTTTTATAATTTGGATTCCAGAAGTCCTATATATCACTATTTTGGAGGATGCTTAGGTTTTGTTCCTATAAGCTTTGTGAATGGTGAAATAGATGCAGCAGATAATGAGTTTTAAAATGAAATAGTGGTGTTAAGATAAGACGGAAATAGAACCTTATCCATGTTTGGGACAAGTTCTTGAAGCTTTCTGATGCGGTCACTGATACGAGTCCTGCGAACCCTTTCGGCAATACTCCTGGGATGCGTAGCACAGCCACGCTTGGCGCGAACTCTACAGGGTGCCGCCGAGTCCTCAAACATGAACATGTCCATTTTGATGTGGGGGGGAGAAGCATCACGTTCCTGAACACACACACATGCATTATTAAGAGGAGCTGATGAGGCAGAGAAGGAATAATAGAGGCAAGAAGGCAAAAGCAATTGAAGGCACCTCGGGTGCGATTGGATTGGGGATGGGCATGGAGGTGGGAGGGTAATCCTGTATTTCATAGTTTTGGCGTTGGCGTTGGCGTCGGGAAGGAGAGGGAGCTGCGATGGTAGAAAGCAACTGGGTAAAGGTCAAGGTCTCTTTTTCAGCTTCTTCGCTTTCTTCTTGCTCTTCCTCCTCCTCTTCCTCTTCCTTCAAAAGGACTGATTCTAACCAGGCGGCCGGAGTTGAGCGGAAGCTGGGAAGTCTGGCGGCGGAATTGGGTTGCATGGCCCTGATTCTGATGCGTGGGGGTGGGGGAATGGGGGTGGAGCAGAGTACAGCAGAACAGAGCCTCTGTTCTCTCCTATGGATTAGTGGACTAGTGGACCTCACATTCCATCTCTCTCCTCCAATCCACTTCACCCTGCTGTAAGGGGCCCACCTTTCACCTTCATGTTTCACCTACACTCAATCAATTATTTGTTTTTATTAATAATTAGGATAAAAATATTTTAATTCAGAAATGAACTGGAAGGTTTGGAAGAGGTCTAAATCAAGAAATAAAGAGAAAGGAAAGAAATTTTGGGGGATTTATTAGGAAGAGTGGAAGAGAAATTAAGGTGAAGGAGAATCGGAGGATGGGGAAGGGATTGGAAGAAGCAGTGAGAGCAGAGGAGGAGGAGAGGGATGATGTGGTGGACGGTGCGGTTGACTTCAGAGGTGGAACCGCCGTGAGATCCAAAACTGGGTCGTGGAGATCCGCTGGGCTTATCATAGGTAAGGTAGTGATTAATTGAAGTTGAAGTTGAATTAAGGAGGAATTTAACATGAACATGTGTGAAATCGGAATCAGGTGTGGAAGTGGCGGAGAGAATTGCGTATTATGGGATTCAGGGGAACATGATATCGTATCTCACCGGGCCTCTCCGTCAGAGCACGGCCACCGCCGCAGAGAACATCAATGTCTGGTCGGGAACTGCTTCATTGCTTCCTCTGCTTGGGGCTTTCCTCGCCGATTCCTTTCTCGGCCGCTACCGCACTATCATACTCGCCTCCCTCGTCTACATCCTGGTCACTCACTCACTCATTCTTTCAATTTCCTATTTTAACATCAAGGATATTTAATATATTTCAATAATTTATTATGTTCAATACTGAATTTAACAGCTAAAATAATAAAGAATCACGAATATCTAATTTAATACAATAATAAGTAAATTACTTTTTACTCATACTAATCCCTATCATAAATAGGAAAAATAACTTTTAGTCCTTAGGTTGACTTGATATTAATTTTTTTCTTTAAAATATAAGTAAGAATAATGAAATTATTGTCATGTAGCCAGTTTCATTATTATTGAACTGGTTTCAATTTTGTTTGATTTGTTTTTAAATCTGACAAAATACCATTCACTATTCACTATTCAGATGGTCTTTAAAGTAAATAAAAAATTGAAAATAAAGTTAAAAAAATTACGAATGGTTAAAAACTACTCATTGTCTAGAAGAATTTATAAAGTGTCCCAGCACTTTGGCATAACTACTTTTTTTTTTTACGTGATGATAAGTTCAAAATTAGCCGAGTCAAACGTCATGTTAAACGTATTTTTAGTTTTATCTTCCCTTTCAGTAGTAATAATAATTACACTTTTAAATTTCTCTTAAATTTTTTCAGGATGTATACTATTTTTGTAAAACTGGTTTCAATTAATTTTACAAAGTAATGTTAATATATTTAATTTATTCATTTTATTGTTAAAAAACGTAATTTATTTCAACATATAATCTTTAATAATACTAAAATGTCTATTTGTGCTTTGGTTTTTGACTTAAACATGTTTAGTCACCTTCAAAACATAAACAATTTCATGTGATACTTTAAAATTGCTATTGCAATTAAATTCAGTGGTGTTTTGGTAATAAGACCAGAAATAAAAACGTGTCCTTCATAATAAAATCGAACTGTATGCACTTGGGTTGCTTCTGCTTCACTTTGATGTTTGAACAGGAACTTCAATTTTAGGGCTTTCTTAATTGAAGGAGCCAAATCATTGAAATTTATTTCGCTCGTGAACGACTTAGTTAAAGAAAAGATTGTGCATTCTGTATTATTTATTTTAAATAATAGGTTATAGTTTGATATCATGATTTTATTATACTCATTTCCATTATGTTTCTGCTTTTCTCAGCGATCTTGAATTGCTAGTGAATGGAAAATTAAGTAAAAGTTTGATTGTGAAGGATGTGTTCTTACATTGTTTTGATGTTAATCCATGGCTTAATATGAATTACAGGGACTAGGACTGTTAACACTATCAGCTATGCTTCCTTCTCTCTCCAACTCTGAATGCCAAGTCGACAATGAACTCAAATCATGCTCTCCTCCTCGCTCGCAAGTGATTTTGTTATTCATCTCCCTTTATTTGGTCGCCATTGGGCAAGGTGGACATAAGCCCTGTGTTCAAGCTTTTGGAGCAGATCAATTCGATGAACAACATCCAAAGGAGCACAAAGATAGAAGCTCGTTCTTTAATTGGTGGTATTTTACTATGTGTGCTGGATGCTTGGCGACCCTTTCGATCTTGAACTATATACAAGACAACCTTAGTTGGGTTCTTGGATTTGGAATTCCTTGTATTGCCATGATTCTTGCATTACTTGTTTTCTTGTTAGGAACAATGACCTACAGGTTTAACATTCAGCAGCAAGACGAAAGACCCTTTCGCAGAATTGGCCGTGTATTTGTTGCTGCTATAAGAAATCGCAGAATTGGCCGTGATGGAATACTTCCTAAACAAAGTTCTGAACAATTCGAGTAAGAATCACAATGCTAATTTCTGCTGGTTTTGTAGTCTTTTTTTTTGCATTCTTAGTTCCTGTAGTGATATGGGCTGAGTCTGAAGTGGTATATTGAGGCATCATCTGATCTCGTTATAAAAAGTTGTTATACCACATTAAGAACAAATCGTGAAAATCCTGAGTGATCAGCATAGGAATAAACAAGAGTATTTATGACAGAGATATAACTGCCAGTTATAAGAACAGACATATAACTGCCAGTTATAAGAACAGACATAACGAAAGTAAAGGGAGAAGAAACAAGATATATAGGCGGATCACACACTAGTTACTAGTTAAGAATATACTTTTAGTTATACTAAATGTTTTAAGTCTAAGGTCGCTACGGATTCTTGTCTGTAACAGTCCCATTTGAGTTTTGTTTTTACGCTATGTGCAACTTCCTTTACAGTGTTTTGCACATTGACAGGTTCCTTAACAAAGCGTTGTTGGAGTTAAAGGACAAGGATTCCATGGAAGAGGAGAGTTGTAGCCCAAGTGAGGTAGAAGAAGCTAAAGCAGTACTAAGGCTGGTTCCCATTTGGGCTTCAACTCTGATTTATGCAGTGGTGTTTGCTCAAGTTCCAACATTCTTTACTAAGCAAGGGGTTACTCTGAAGAGAACAATATTACCCGGCATTGACATACCTCCTGCTTCTCTTCAAACGCTCATGACTGTGGCCATTGTTTTCTTCAGTCCCATCTATGACCGCTTATTTGTGCCACTGGCAAGAGCTATCACTGGAAAACCCTCAGGCATCACAATGCTGCAAAGAATTGGAACTGGAATTTTAATATCCGTGTCTAGTATAGTAGTTGCAGCCCTTGTTGAGACCAAGAGATTGAAAATAGCTCAAGAGTCTGGTCTTGTTGATGATGCTGAAGCAATTGTTCCGATGAGTATATGGTGGTTGGTTCCCCAATATTTGTTGTTCGGAATGTCTGAAGTTTTTACCATGGTTGGTCTACAAGAATTTTTCTATGACCAGGTCCCAAATGAACTGAGAAGCATGGGTCTTGCTCTGTACTTGAGCATATTTGGTGCTGGGAACTTTATAAGCAGCTTTCTGATTTCTGTGATAGAGGAAGTGACAGGGAAAGAAGATAGTTGGTTTGCTAATAATCTGAACAAGGCGCATCTTAATTACTTTTACTGGCTACTTGCTGCTCTCAGTGTCATGGGATTGGCCTTCTTCACTTTCTTTAGTAAATCTTACATTTACAATAACAAAGGTATCAGACGACAATAGACAATTCTTCTTTTTCATAGCTATATGGAGTGAAAATTTTATTTTGATTGTCCAGGTAAACCCTCTTATTCAGTGTACCTGTTGTTGTATTTGGACTTTAAAATATAAACGACTTGTGTTTAAAAAAATATATGGAGTTAGACAGTGAATTAAGAGTAATGGTCTATTTTATTGTATGAATTGAGCTAATCTAGCCCTTAAGAATGAGGGCCAATGTGAAGGGTGTCAAACAGTCATACCACCTAAAGCATTCAGAACCTCAAATCATCCTTTATTTAGACCATGTTTGGTTGAGGTTGAGAGTGGAAAGGGAAAGAAAAGAACGAAAAGATACTCGCGCAAGTTAGATTCTTTGAATTTAAGAAAGTTAAAAGTGAGTAATGAAAAATTTGTAAATTATATGATTGGCGTGACTAAAAAAGATATTAAAATAATTATATAACTTAGAAATTTATGATAATACTCTTATCTTAAAGTTGAAAATGTTAATATATTTTTATTAAAAACTAAATGTTTATATGTATCAATGTTTATATGTTATAGAAAAATTAGTTTGAAGTTTGTAATTATAGAAAAAAATTGAGACTTAAAAATTTGGGTAGAACCAATATTATTAATTAAAGGTGGATTATATTTGTTATATTTGGACCATGGTTATGGAAAAGAAATGTGAAAATAGGTGTACATGAAATATAATAATTGTCTAACTTATACTAGGATTTATCATCGTATTTTAGCCATTCACATGGTGTTCAATCCATGAATTTAAACTCATCAATAATTCTTAAACTCAAACAATTGAATAAATTTTTTTAATGTTTAGAGACATAATTACAAAAAAGGAAAATCTATGATCAATAAGTTATACTTAAAAACTAGCTATATTCTTGTTCTAGTCAAAAGTACCTCAATATCATTCTTATGGTTTCTTGCTAAAACATTTAGAATTGAGTAAGTTTCTCCATATTGGTAGATACAGTTAGTTGTTTTGTTATTCTAAGGTCTTTAACCAATATCATTTATCTCTTAAAAGTTTGTATTTTTCCCAATCAATTTCAAATATAGCAGTTCTTGTGATTTTTCTCTAAAATTGCGACTAGTTTTATTGAATCTCTTTATTAGTGATTAATGACCATATAACTAACTCATTAGATTTATGAACTCTGAATCCCCTGAATCATTAAGCTTTCTGCGAAAATCAAAGCTTTCTGAAAAATGCACAGCAGAAGCTCACATCTGAGAATTGAGGTCAAGTTGGTTTAAGTAAAGAATATACATGCAACAAGATTCTGGCATCCAACCAATTGTTGATTTATTCACAATGAATAGCATCTAATATCAATTCCAAACATACATTAATTTTAAGGGTTTTGTTATTGAGTTTCCAAGGCCCCGTTAAGGGGCTGTTAATAAACTGTTAGATACTTAACAAGTATGAAATGGTGGGTTATTGATACAATAATTAGGTTCCTTTTCATAATAGTTTTTACTTTTGTTTCCTTAACTGGTTATCTAGAAAAATGCTTAGCGAATTCCTAATTTTAAAATGAAATAGTGGTGTTAAGATAAGACGGAAATAGAACCTTATCCATGTTTGGCACAAGTTCTTGAAGCTTTCTAACAGGTGGCCGGAGTTGAGCGGAAGCTGGGAAGTCTGGCGGCGGAATTGGGTTGCACGGCCGTGATCGTGATGTGTGGGGGGTGGGGGATCGGAGGTGGAGCAGAGTAGAGCAGAACAGAGCCTCTGTTCTCTCCTAATGGATTAGTGGACCTCACCTTCCATCTCTCTCCTCCAATCCACTTCACCCTATTGCAAGGGTCCCACCTTTCACCTTCACCTTCACCTGAATCAATTATTGGTTTTTAATAATGATTAGGATAAAAATAATTTTATTCAGAAATGAATTGGAAAGTTTGGAAGAGGTGTATAAGGGCTAAAGGGGAGATATTTAGGGGGATTTATTAGGAAGAGTGGAAAAAAAAGGGTGAGAAATTAAGGTGAAGAGAAATCGGAGGATGGGGAAGGGATTGGAAGAAGCAGTGGGAGCAGAGGAGGAGGAGGAGAGGGACGATGTGGTGGATGGTGCGGTGGACTTCAGAGGTGGAACCGCCGTGAGATCCAAATCTGGGTCGTGGAGATCCGCGGGGCTTATCATAGGTAAGGTAGTGATTAATTGAAGTTGAAATTGAATTAAGGAGGAGTTTAACATTAACATGTGTGAAATCGGAATCAGGTGTGGAAGTGGCGGAGAGAATTGCGTATTATGGGATTCAGGGGAACATGATATCGTATCTCACCGGACCTCTCCGTCAGAGCACGGCCACCGCCGCAGAGAACATCAATGTCTGGTCGGGAACTGCTTCCTTGCTTCCTCTGCTTGGGGCTTTCCTCGCCGATTCCTTTCTCGGCCGCTACCGCACTATCATACTCGCTTCCCTCGTCTACATCCTGGTCACTCACTCACTCATTCTTTCAATTTCCTATTTTAACATCAAGGATATTTAATATATTTCAATAATTTATTATGTTCAATACTGAATTTAGCAACTAAAATAATAAAAAATCACGAATATCTAATTTAATACAGTAATAAGTAAATTACTTTTTATTCATACTAATCCCTATCATAAATAGGAAAAATAACTTTTAGTCCTTAGGTTGACTTGATATTAATATTTTCTTTTAAAATATAAGTGAGAATAATGAAATGATTGTCGTGTAGCCAGTTTCGTTATTATTGAACTGGTTTCAATTTTGTTAGATTTTTTTTTAAAATATCAATTTTGTATGCTCATCAATTACAAATACTATTCACTATTCAGACGGTCAAATTTTTCTTCGAGTTATAACTATTTAACAAGTTTATTGATGGTAATAATTGCTAAGTATTAGTTAGTGAATCTAATTAAAGTTTTTAACTATCATAAGAATAAATATGTATATTTTTTTTTAAATAGTTTCATTTTTATTATATATTTTCTACTCTTGTTTGTTTTGAATTTCAAGGTAACATTTAACTTAACTATAGTCTTGAAAACTTCTTTAAAATTAAAGTAAATAAAAAATTGAAAATAAAGTTAAAATTACGAATGGTTAAAAACTACTCATTGTCTACAAGAATTTATAAAGTTTCCCAGCACTTTGGCATAACTACTATTTTTTTATATATATTTTATAGCCGAGTCAAACGCCATGTTAAACGTATTTTCAGTGGTAATAGTAGTAATAATAATTACACTTTTACATTTCTCTTAAATTTTTTCAGGATGTATACTATTTTTGAAAAACTGGTTTCAATTAATTTTACAAAGTAATGCTAATATATTTAATTTATTCATTTGATTGCTAAAAAAACGTAATTTATTTCAACATATAATCTTTAATAATACTAAAATGTCTTTTTGTACTTTGGTTTTTAACTTAAACATGTTTAATCACCCTCAAAACATAAACAATTTCACGTGATGCTTTAAAATTGCTATTGCAATTAAATTCAGTGGTGTTTTGGTAATAAGACCAGAAAAAAAATGTGTCGTTCATAATAAGATGATGTTATTATCATCGAACTGTTTGCACTTGGGTTGCTTCTGCTTCACTTCGATGTTTGAACAGGAACTTCAATTTTAGGGCTTTCTTAATTGAAGGCGCCAAATCATTGAAATTTATTTCGCTCATGAACGACTTAGTTAAAGAAAAGATTGTGCATTCTGTATTATTTATTTTAAATAATAGGTTATAGTTTGATATGATGATTTGATTATACTCATTTCCATTATGTTTCTGTTTTTCTCAGCGATCTTGAATTGCTAGTGAATGGAAAATTAAGTAAAAGTTTGATACGATGATTTAATTTGACACATGTGTTCTTACATTGTTTTGATGTTAATCCATGGCTTAATATGAATCACAGGGTCTAGGACTGTTAACGTTATCAGCTATGCTTCCTTCTCTCTCCAACTCTGAATGCCAAGTCGACGATGAACTCAAATCATGCTCTCCTCCTCGCTCGCAAGTGATTTTGTTTTTCATCTCCCTTTATTTGGTCGCCATTGGGCAAGGTGGACATAAGCCCTGTGTTCAAGCTTTTGGAGCAGATCAATTCGATGAACAACATCCAAAGGAGCACAAAGATAGAAGCTCGTTCTTTAATTGGTGGTATTTTACTATGTGTCTTGGATGCATGGCAACTCTTTCGGTCTTGAACTATATACAAGACAACCTTAGTTGGGTTCTTGGATTTGGAATTCCTTGTATTGCCATGATTCTTGCATTACTTGTTTTCTTGTTAGGAACAATGACCTACAGGTTTAACATTCAGCAGCAAGACAAAAGACCCTTTCGCAGAATTGGCCGTGTATTTGTTGCTGCTATAAGAAATCGCAGAATTGGCCGTGATGGAATACTTGCTCATCAAAGTTCTGAACAATTCGAGTAAGAATCACAATGCTAATTTCTGCTGGTTTTGGAGTCTTATTCTTAGTCCCATTTGAGTTTTGTTTTTACGCTATGTGCAACTTCCTTTACAGTGTTTTGCACATTGACAGGTTTCTGAACAAAGCGTTGTTGGAGCTAAAGGACGAGGATTCCATGGAAGAGGAGAGTTGTAGCCCAAGTGAGGTAGAAGAAGCTAAAGCAGTACTAAGGCTGGTTCCCATTTGGGCTTCAACTCTGATTTATGCAGTGGTGTTTGCTCAAGTTCCAACATTCTTTACTAAGCAAGGGGTTACTCTGGAGAGAACAATATTACCCGGCATTGACATACCTCCTGCTTCTCTTCAAACGCTCATCACTGTGGCCATTGTTCTCTTCAGTCTCATCTATGACCGCTTATTTGTGCCACTGGCAAGAGCTATCACTGGCAAACCCTCAGGCATCACAATGCTGCAAAGAATTGGAACTGGAATTTTAATATCCGTGTTTAGTATAGTACTTGCAGCACTTGTTGAGACCAAGAGATTGAAAATAGCTAAAGAGTCTGGTGTTGTTGATGAAGCTGATGCAACTGTTCCGATGAGTATATGGTGGTTGGTTCCCCAATATTTGTTGTTCGGAATGTCTGAAGTTTTTACCATGGTTGGTCTCCAGGAATTTTTCTATGACCAGGTCCCAAATGAACTGAGAAGCATGGGTCTTGCTCTGTACTTGAGCATATTTGGTGTTGGGAGCTTTATAAGCGGCTTTCTGATTTCTGTGATAGAGAAAGTGACAGGGAAAGAAGATAGTTGGTTTGCTAATAATCTGAACAAGGCGCATCTTAATTACTTTTACTGGCTACTTGCTGCTCTCAGTGTCATGGGATTGGCCTTCTTCACTTTCTTTGGTAAATCTTACATTTACAATAACAAAGGTATCAGACGACAATAGACAGTTCTTCTATTCTGTTCAGTCCTTCTTTGTCATCGCTATATGGGGTGAAAATTATATTTTGCTTGTCCAGATAAACCCTCTTATTCACTGTACCTGTTGCTGTATTTGGACTTTCAAATATATAGGACTTGTTTTTTAAGAGTAATGGTCTGTTTTATTGTATGAATTGAGCTAATCTAGCCCTTAAGAATGAGGACCAATGTGAAGGGTGTCAAACAGTCATACCGTCTAAAGCACTCATTTACTTAGACGCTCAAGTCATCTTTTACTTACACCATGTTTAATTGAGGTTGGAAGTGAATAGGGAAAGAAAGGAATGAAAAGATACTCTCAAGTTAGATTCTTTTGAATTTAAGAAAAGCAAGTTAAAAGTGAGTAGTGTTTAGTGAAGAAGTTGTAAATTATATGATTAATGTGACTAAATAAAGATATTAAAATAATTATATAACTTAGAAATTTACGATAATACCCTTATCTTAAAGTTTAAAATGTTAATATGTTTTTATTTTGATTTAAAATTAAATTTGTATATGTATCAATGTTTATGTTATAAAAAAAATTAGTTTTAAGTTTGTAATCATAGAAAAATTTGATACTTAAAATATGGGTAGAACCAATATTATTAATTAAAGATAATTTGAAAGTGAGAGATGATGCGTTAGTGTTGTGTTACGGATCCAAATTAAAATAAATAAGATCACTTAAATTAGTTTGAGTGTTATATCTATTCAAATTCTTATATTTCAAAAACATTTTGATGAACATGTAAGAAATTAGTAGAAACAATAAATATATAGGTAACTCTTTTTTTCTTCGGGAATGGAAAAAGCCTAATAGAAATTATCAGTTTATGTTTAGAAACATAAAAGAAGTATCTTAATTTTTTTTTTATCGTGTCTACTTCATCATCAGTTTTTTTTATTCTTCATATATAATAATATTACGTTTTAATATTTGTTATAATTAATTACAACGTGTTATAAGATAAATTATTAGAAATCTCCTGCAATTCTAAAAAAATTCGGGATCAAGACATCGTGGCACCATATAATTTAACTAAACAAAATTATATTTTTTAAAAAAATAAGGTTTGTATAACTTTCTGAATAATATAATTTGAAAACAGAAGGAATAATTAGTTTTTTTGTGTGTATAATTTTAAAGTTTTATGAAGTGTTGTTTGTTGACCAAATATATTTAAAAAATAGTAATAAATTGGGTTCAAATTACTAGTATATAAATGTATTAGTTGAAGGTGGTAGGTTAATAGAGGAGGAGTTGCGTGTTGAGAAATGGGTTTTATGTGAAAGAGATGATAAGATTGAAACTGTGACATTAATTGATTGTGAGGGTTAAGTTAAAAAAATTGAAAGTGATTTGATAGGAAAAGAAAAGTCAGAATAGTGAATGAAGGTGAATACATCATCTTCTATTTTATTACATTAATAATCATTAGACGATGACTGGTTTCAGAGTTATCCATTAAAAAATATGAATGGGTTTTGGCTTAGCATAACCACGTAGCAATTAGTCTTTCGCACGTAACCATTCTTTTCCTCTGTTTTTTTTTTCTCACAATAATTCTTCATTTTCCTCCTTTTAGATATATAAAAAAACATAATTGTATGATAATGGTCAAGTTCGATATTGTTTACCGGTGGCGTTGCCGTTCGTGTGTGGGATAATGTATTGGATTAATTCGATAACGATCCGATAAATAATTTGATAGGTCCAACAAATATTCGTTAAGATATGTTCAAAAGTGACTCTGATACCATATTAAGAAGTGAACTTTAAGTCTAACTCAATTCTATAAAATTGACTTATGGAATGAGGTTTGCATCCACTTATATATAAAAAATTGTCATCATCTCTAGTCCAACATATATGATAAGAATTTAAGGTTTAAGGACCTTTTAGTTTTATTGGCCTATGTAAACCCCATAAAATCGATTCATAGAGTGAGGTTTGCATCCACTTATATATAATGAATTTTCTCTCCAATATATATGGTAAAAATTTAAGGTTTGAGGACCTTTTAGTTTTATTGGTCTACGCAAGAGGTTAAAAAATTGTATGATCATGGGTCGAACTCGATAAAATTTGTAGTTGAATCATTCTTGATTATAGTATTTATAAGTGATAAAACGGAAATCATGATAATTAACAGATACCTACAATATACAAAAAGGAACAACCTAGTATAAAAGTCAGCAAATATCAATCATCAAGCTATGATATTTCTTAAGTTTAAAAACTACTGTTTTTTACTTAAACATATTCTCTAATAAAGATTTATAAATTAATTCTAATACATTAAAATTTATCATCACACTAATTTTGAAATATTAGGATTTGAAATAGTCTTATAAAGCTTAATCACAACTTGTAATGTTGGCATTTTGTTTGATATGAATCGAAATATTAAAATGTGTGTTGTTGGCAGCGTGTTAGGGTTGTATAGCATGTCATCATCATGATGCTGCCAACATTAATCTATTCCAATCACAGCCTGTGTCCAGGATTTCATGCATATTAAGGTGGACCCCACTACTTTACATACATACAACATACATACACATACATACATGCCTTATCACATTATTCTTCTCATCAACCTATTTATTTAAATTTACAATTTAATCTTTGTATTTTATTTTCAGTAATAAAAAGTTCAATTAAATATATATTGCAAATATTTTACCAGTATAAATTTAAATAATCGCTCTTGCGTTGTAATTTCTGAATATATGTTTTAAACATTACACTAGCATAGAATTTATAAAAAAATAAAAAAAAATATGAAAATCAAATTGAATCTTTCCTTACAAACTTTATTTGATTTTATTGGAATATAATAAAGAAGCTTTATTTGTATACAGTGATGAATTGACTTTTTAATAAATATATTTTTGTGTCTACCAAAAAAGAATCATTTATTTGTTTAGTAAATGAAAGAAAAGCATATTGTTGTATAAATTAATTGAATATAGTGAAGTTATGGAATCACACTATATGTTAGAATACAATCATATCTAAGATATTTGATTCACTTATATATAACTGCCATTTTTTTAAAAGGGAAATGATCCAAATTGTTTTTTTTTTTCTTTTAAAAGGTTATAATCTTTGGATATGAGAAAATCTTTTTAGGAAGACAAAAGAATTTTCTGTAAAAGTAAAAAAAACGTAGTTAAGAGAATTTTTGTCAGTTAATATTGTGCATTCAAAAACTATTAATTGTAGTAATTCAGTGATAAAATTTGATGTGATGTGAGTATCGAATTTGAAAAATTCGAAAGTAAATTGCAATTTTCAATGAAGCTTAAACTATATAACTTATTTTGTTTTTCGTTTGATATAACTTAAATATGCAATATTTTAGGTTATTTTAATGAAGACAGCTATTTTTTGTTTGCTGCTGCTCTGTTATTGGTTGTTACTAATTACGAACAAGGAAGTTATAACCATATTTTTTTAGGACTTTAAAATAATTAGTAATTAGCTGTAAACGTGATAATATCAATTTTAAGATTATACCAAACGAAAGAATTAATGCGTACCATGAATTTAAATTAGTTTCATGTAATATTTATTTGATGTCATGAAATTTGAACATAAACAGTAGTATAATGTTTGATTGGTCATAAGAGAAAAAATTGAGTTTAAAAGAGTTGTTTTGTTTATATTAAAAGAAATTAAATAAATTTGTTAAAAATGGTTGGGTGAGCTAAGAAAAATGTTTTATTAACTCTTTGTTATTAACACAGACTTGGCACAGTTTACGTGCCATTAATTGACGCTGTATACGTAATTTTTGGTGAGGATGTGACATTGATTCTATATTATAATATATGACTCGTAGGACACGTAAACCGGTGTAATAACCCTACCAAAATTACCTAGCCACAGGTTTCTCCACGTATACTGGACACACGCAAAACTGGTTACCGTATATATGTAAGTGTTTACCTATGTGATGTTTATGGTCACCTACTCTTCATGAAAAAAATCATAGGCCCAACAAATACTCGCTATGATAGACTAGAAATGACTTTGATACTATATTATGAAGTGGACTTTAAGTCTAACTCAACCCCATAAAACCAGCTCATAGGGTTGAGGTTTGCACTTCTTATATACAATAAAAGACTCTAATCTCTAGTGGATGTGGAATCTTCAACACTATATTTTAAAGTTACGATGTTAATTCGCGTGCAATCTCACTTTCTCATGTTATTATCACATCTACAACGTTAAATATGGAGAAGAGAAGATGTCAACCTATCTGGTGAGGTAATTAGTAATCTTGGATCCGGGCATTTTCAACAGTTTTATCTTTGAAGTTATTGGGTAAACGATGGAGACAGGCATAGAAAATAGGGAATGGTAAAGTTTTTGGAAATGTTATTGAAATGACGTTAGGAAGGAAGAAGATTGAAGGTTAGAAGCAATGTTTGTTAGTATCCATAGAGAGAAGAATGATTAGGGGAAAAGGGACCCACCAAATTAGAAAGAAAGTGGTGTATCTGCTGGCATGACAGACTGGTTTCTACCATCAAACAGAGAGGACAACAACATACACATAATCACTCTCTTCTTCTTCTTCTTCTTCTTCTTCTTCACAACCATTCATCCATTTCTTCACCTTCTTTCTACCTTTCTTCTTCATTCCTCCATGGCCCAAGAACCCCAAAATCCACCTCCTCCTCAGGAAGTTCCGCCCCTCGTCGACCCTGTTCCCGTCGACAACCCACCCACCACCCAACCTGAACCGGAACCTGAACCTGAAGTCCAACCACCCACCATCGAAGCTCAAGCTGAAACTGAAACCCCGGAGAAGGCTCAGGCCGGTGTTGAAGACAAGATTTCTGAATCGGTTTCGTTTAAGGAGGAGACCAATGTCGTCGGCGACCTCCCCGAGGCCCAGAAGAAAGCCCTTGAGGATCTCAAGAAGCTTGTTCAAGAGTCGCTTAACAAACGCGACCTAACTGCCCCCAAGCCCGCCACACCGGAACCAGAGAAGAAGAAACCGGACACCGTCAAGGAGCCGGAAGTGGCAGCAGGAGAGGCCGCGGAAGAAGCGGAGAAGAAGGCACCGGAAGTTTCGGAAGAGAAGAAGGATGTTGAAGTGAAAGAAGAGACGACGGAAATAGAAGTGACGGAAGACAAGAAGGATGCTGAGGTGAAAGAAGAGACGAAGGAAGTAGAAGTGACGGAAGAGAAGAAGGAAGTAGAAGTGACAGAAGAGAAGAAGGATGTTGAAGTGAAAGAAGAGAAGAAGGAAGTAGAAGTGATAGAAGAGAAGAAGGATGATGAAGTTAAAGAAGAGAAGAAGGAAGTAGAAGTGATAGAAGAGAAGAAGGATGATGAAGTGAAAGAAGAGAAGAAGGAAGAAGAGGTGACGGAAGAGAAGAAGGAAGAAGAAGTGACAGAAGAGAAGGAGAAGGTAGAAGAGACGACGGTGGTGGAAGAGGAGGTTGGTCCGGAGGAAGTGGAGATATGGGGAATTCCGCTGCTGGCGGATGAGAGGAGCGATGTGATTCTGCTAAAGTTTCTGAGAGCGAGGGATTTCAAGGTGAAGGAGGCCTTCACCATGCTCAAGAACACCGTGCGTTGGCGGAAGGAATTCGGAATAGACGCTCTGGTACTGGAAGATTTTGGAAGCGATTGGGACAAGGTGGTGTTCACCGATGGACAAGACAAAGAAGGACACCCAGTGTGCTACAACGTGTTCGGTGAGTTCGAGAACAAGGAGTTGTACAACAAGGCCTTTTCGGACGAGGAGAAGCGCAACAAGTTCATCAGGTGGAGGATTCAGGTGCTGGAGAAGAGCGTGAGAAGCCTTGACTTCTCACCCACTGCCATCTCCACCATTGTGCAGGTCAACGACCTCAAGAACTCTCCGGGACTCGGCAAGAGGGAACTCCGGCAAGCCACCAATCAGGCCCTTCTCCTGCTTCAGGATAACTACCCTGAGTTTGTGGCCAAGCAGGTACCCTCTTCAACCCCTTTACCTTTTTTGATCATCATTTCAACTCCTATTCAACTGTTTTTTGTTTGTGCAGATATTCATCAATGTTCCATGGTGGTACCTTGCCTTTTATAGGATGATCAGTCCCTTCTTCACACAGAGGACCAAGAGCAAGTTTGTGTTTGCTGGGCCATCCAAGTCTGCAGAAACCCTTTTCAAGTAAATCATTTCTTTCTCTTTTGCTTCCTCTATTTGCTTCCCCATCCATGTATTTCGGTCTTATTCAGATGATTGATGCACAGATATATTGCTCCGGAGCTGGTGCCGCTTCAGTACGGTGGACTGAGCAGAGAGGGTGAACAGGAATTCACCACTGCTGATGCTGTTACGGAGGTCACAATCAAACCTGCAACCAAACATGCTGTCGAGTTCCCAGTTTCTGAGGTAACCAATCATTTTTTTTCTCCCTTTCTTTAAGTAGAAAGAGTGTAGGGTACTGATATATAAATGTTTCTGAACCTGCAGAAAAGCCATCTAGTTTGGGAAATCCGAGTGGTGGGTTGGGATGTGAGCTATGTGGCTGAATTTGTGCCCAGCACTGAGGATGGATACACTGTCATTGTGCAGAAGAACAGGAAAATTGCTCCCGCAGATGAGACCGTAATCAGCAACGGTTTCAAAAGTGGTGAAGCTGGCAAGGTAGTACTCACCATAGACAACCAAACATCCAAGAAGAAGAAACTCCTCTACAGGTCAAAGACCAAAGCCATCGCAGAGTGACATCAAGGAACAGATTCTAAATTACCATTCGTGTTCAAGTTCATGTTCATGTTCATGAGGATGTGGAGGTGAACAACAATAAAAGGGGTGTTACTGTTATATGTATATTCATCATCATTACAACTATGCAACTTAATTCGGGGGTGGGTGGGGACTTCATTCTTTCATACTGGGTTATTTGCTTCATAAATTATTTTTGTTTAAGGTCTGGGATTGGGAATTTCATTGGCGCTGCCTAGTCTCTTACTGTAATTTGGTGTTTTGTTTATTTGATTCTGGAATTGGATGAAACCTTTGGTGCTTGGAAATTTGTGAAATGGAATCAACTGGGCTAAGCCAAGAAAGGTTGGTGGGGAGGGAAGAACAGTGTGGGGGTTCATTTGTACATCAAAAATTATGTCACTCTGGACTGTTTGCATTGTGATACTCTTATGGCTGTAAAGTTTGTTTAAATGTGATCATGTATTCCTTACTCCCCTAAAGTATATAATTAAAATTTACTTCATTGTTCCAAACTTTGTCTGTTTTGTATGGATGAATTAAAGTTGTATTTGGTGTGCAGAAATTCATAAAACTAGCCAAGTATATTGAGTATTGAAGACAATTTGGATCTTTTTATTTTACTATTTCGAATAATATGAAAAGTAGGAAACTATTTTATTAATTTAGTTTTCTTATAGATACAAACAAGTTATAAACAAGTTATTACAATAGGGCAATGAATCGATCTGCTTCTTCTTCACTGTTTTCTCATGCTCCAGTGTTCATCAGTCATGGATGTGAGTATCTTTCGCAACTAGCATTGCAATGCGGGAAAATCGAGCACAAGAATGTGAATAATGGAAGTTCTTCATAATTTCTTCTGAAAATCTTGTTTTAGAAAACATTCGTTCTGAATATTTTACTCTGTTTTGAAAAATGTGTTCCAAAATATATTTCATGAATTTTAAAAAATGTGTCAAGGAAAAACATTTCAAAACAGCAAAATAGGTAATCACTAAGGTTAATTTAAATAAGGGTAAAATAGTCATTTTAGAAACTGTGGAGCTACATGTTCAAATTGAGGGAGTACAGGAAGCAATTTCCAAAATTGTTAATAGTACAAATTGCTTTCGATCTAAACCAAAAGTCCAATGTGATGTTCATATGTGCCTCTCTCAAATTAGAATCCATAAAGCTGATTCAATTATAATTAATAAAAGTGGTGAAAAGAAAAATAAGAGTAGTTTAATCAGAAAATGAGAAGACATTAATTAAAATAACGAAAAATAAACATATAAAATTGATCATCATACATAATATTGAATAAAGTGTCAATAAAGCATTAAGTTGAACTAAACTGAAAATTTGCTTTATTAAAAAAAAAACTGGAATGAATGAAAGCAAAGCAAAGAATGGATTATGGTAACAGCTGGAACCAAACATAATGATTACAGCCATGTGTTGGTAATGTTACACACTCAATCCATGATTGAAGCAAAAGAAGAAAGAACAAAATGTGAGGTACCCCACATACATACACATTCCACCAAAACTTTGAAAGCTCAACCAACCCATTCCTTTCTTTTCAATTTAATAACTTTCTCATTTTCTATATAACTTTAATAATAAATCACATCTTGGTATAACAACCCCTTATAATATATTATGTACACATTTTTCTTCAAAACCAAACATCCCAAAAGTCCTAAAATCACTATTTTAACACAACTTTTTTTGAAAAACAAAGTTGAAGGCATATTATTTATCCATTAATTATCGGGTACATGATAAAAAAAAAATTAATTTGAAATTTTTAGGTTAAAATTGTATTGGTATTGTTAGAAACAAAAGTAGATAGAGATGGATATATATATATATATATATATATATATATATATATATATATATATATATATATATATTTAAGTTGTGGAAACAGTGAAAAAGGAAGAAAGTGTTGCAAAAGATAATGATTGATTTGAAAGTATAAATGATGGCATCAATTATTACTGCTCTCGACAACCTTAGTCCACGAGTGATTCATTAACTTACATTACATCAATGTTAACATCCAAACTTACGAACGTTTGATACGAACAAATAAATGAAAATAAATTACTGGTTTAAAAATGTTTGGTTGAAGAAAAAGAGAGTAAATTTAAGAAAAAGATAAAGTAGGAAAACATTAATTATATTACCTATTTTAATTTCAATAAAATGAATTAATATTATCCGCTTTGTGCCCATTCTCTCCCTCCAACCAAACAAATAATTAGGTATTGTGAAATGAAGCTTGTTTACTAGGTAAAAGACACTGATAAACTAATTAAAAAGTCAAACTTTAATCAAACTGTTCATTAAAAAATGTTAAATTAACTTGTAAGAAATTAATAATTAATTGTTAAACAAACTTGCAATTTAAATAACGATAATTTTAATTGGTTAAAGTTCAATATTTTATTAAAATTGAAATAATCAGTGTAAATATTAAAACCAAAACATAGCATAGTAAAAAGATGGATATTTACGATCCCTTTAATTAGTTGTTTAGGGTTTATTCCTGTCAAGAGTAATAGGGAAAACAAGAGTAAAGAAATAACTTTTTTGAAGATGAAAATAATTAGCCATTCTTAAAAAAGGTTAACAAATGCTACTATAATACCTTATTTAGGCAAAGAAGGAAAGTTATAAATGAATGAAATGTTATTAGAATTGAAAAAATTAGTAAAACGCATTGAAAAGTGATGAAATGAAGTTTTAAGTGCAAGAGTTGAGAGAGAACATGTTTAATTTCAAAATAATTGATCTCTAACTGTCAACGTATGCAAAAAGTAGTTATATCTAAAATGAACAAAACCAATGAAATTGCAACTGGAGATTTTACCTAACTTGGAATTGAAAGCTGGAAGATACTTGTATTATTCATACGGTTTATTGTTAACTACCTTAATCTCCATGGAATTTATACATTCCACAAGTTGAAACAATTAAACTTTTTTTCATTTTTCATTAACTATATCACTTTAAACATAACATGAACACGTAATTATGAGAATCTGAATGCATATATTCCCCCATTGTCATGCATGATAGAGGCACAAAGAACAAAAACACAGCCTGTGCTAGAAGAGGGACCTAGAGGGAGGACATTCTAGCTACTTTTGGAATTTAACCCTATATACTCATTCAACATTTGATTGGTCACTTCTTTCTAAATTCCAAGCAACTACCACACTAGCAAACCGCAATTATTTCTTGCATACTTGCACTAAAAACAATTACTTTATTAAAGCTTCTTTCCACAGAGAACCTCCTTTAAATATTCCCCCCTTACCTAACAAGGTTCATGATGCATCTGGAGAATTTACAAAACAGCACACAAGACTTGCATGTCATTCTCCACATGACTAAAATCTGGAGAATTTACGAAACAGCACATATGACTTGCATGTCATTCTCCAAACCAATTATTGTGGATAGAATCAACAGTAAAGTTTATACTATTATGAAAATAATGTCATCATGAAATCTGTTAAGATGATCGATATATTACTATAATGTGGACTTTCACAATACATGCTTCGTCTATGTAAGCATACTAGGAAGAAGGAGGATTCGGTCTCGAGTATGCTTAGCTGTTGCAAAGTTTTTCTGTCCATATAAAAAAGAAATGATGGAATGAGAATATCAAAGTTCAACAACTTAGAGAAGACTACCTAAAATGGTCTAAAGACATTTAAACAACATCCTTAAAATGCTATCTCCTGTTTCCAGAAAAATAGGCCAGGAACATATAGTTACAGATGTAATTGATACTGTGAACAGGCATCAGATTATCTATGGTGGCAGCAGAGGGTCAGATGATGATGAATAAGGATTTGTCTCCTCCCCACACTTTACAGGCTGAATTGAAGATATTAGTCATTAATTGGATAATCAGCGGTTTATACTGTGATAAAATACATTTACATGTGTGTCTATAGTCATTTAGGTAGTTAAAAAATCTCAACCATTGATTTTTCAGTCAACAGTCCTCGTTCCATATTTTACCCTCTGATGTGCATGGACTTTGGAGAAGTCAAATCCAATGGATAAAAGTACATTCTCAACCATTTACAGTCCTCGGGTAAAACAGAATAAAAAATCAAGAATAACAAAGAATAATCGAGTATCACTAAATAAAGGGTAAATGCACAAATAAGAAGACAGAAGCAGCCTCTGCTGCAGTATTCAACCAAAGAATAAGAAGTAAGACAGAAGCAGCCTCTGCAATATTCAACCAAAGGTAACCAATCTGAAGTAATTACTCTTTTAATTTCATTTATAAATAGAATGAAAATCAAATAGAAATATATTAAAATGAAGAATTATAAGCAAGAGAGAAAATATAGAAATCAATCATACTTCTCATTTACTCCTTCTATATTAAATATCTATGACATGCAAAATGCTCAGAATTGGACCAAAACCAAACTCCACACTGGACAAGTACAGGAACAAAATTTTACATCGAAACTTCTAACAAGCAGACATCCTTCCTACATGTTGGTTTGGCTCACCCATCAAAGTGATATATAGTTCTGGTGACAAATGTGTTCTCACAAACCAACTCTAATATCAATTCCATGTGTTACTCTCTTCCCCAATATTGTTCATCACTAGAAAATAAAAGAACAATTTAGACTAGCGGAACTTTTTGTCTTGCAATGACGTATTAAATACAACAAAGACAGAAAAAGACAATCTGCAAACGGCTCACGACCAAAACTATAGATGAAGAATGGGCAGAACAAAAGGCAACATGCATATTTCTCACTCTTGAAGTTAAATTTCTTTCATGTACCGAATACCACCGGAGAGTCTAGAGGTGATTTTCGCTCAATCACAGTAGGGTTTGATCATGAACCTGTAAAGAAGCCTCTTCTTTTTCAAGGTAGGATTATCTATGGTGAGCAACAATTTCCCCAGTTCACCAACTTTGAAGCTATTGGAAACCACTGGTTCATCGGTGGGGGACATCTTTGTGGCCTTCTGTATGACAACTGTATATGCATCTTTAGCATCAGGCTTGAATTCAGCATTGTAGGAAACCTCCCAGCCCACCACCCGCAGCTCCCAAACAATAATGCATTTCTGGAAAATCGCATGCCTCGATTTAGCAAGACACTTCAATTCATAGATTCATAACACAGGAGCATGACAGAATCTAATCTAGTTAAAAAAGAAGAGTAGAATGAAAGCCACCTCATAGATAGCAATTTCGACAGTTTGCTTAGTGGTTGGCTTTATAGAAAGTTCGGTGACAGGATCAGACGTAGTGAAATCGGGGTTGCAGTCACAGAAATCTACACTGAGGCCACCATACTGCACCGGCACTTGCTCGGGAGAAATATACCTATTCAATTCAAGGAAAGAAACACGGAAGGTTAGATGATAATAGAGAGAAGAGTAGAGTAGAGTTGAGTAGTGACTAACTTGAAAAGAATGTCTGGAGATTTGGATGGTCCTGCAAAGATAAACTTGCTTTTGGTTCTCTGAGTTAAGAAGGGATTGATCATGGTATAGAATGCAAGATACCACCAAGGGACATTGATGAAAACCTGCAGAATCACTATCCCTTCTGTTAGAGGTAGTGAAAACAGAAATGGAGGAAGCAAGGAAGGAAGTGAAAGGAAAAGGAACCTGTTTGGCAACAAACTCGGGATAGTTGTCCTGAAGCAACTGCAGAGCTTGTTTGGTGGCAAGGCGAAGTTCCCGTTTGGCAGGGCCAGGGGAGTTTTTGAGGTCATTGATTTGGAAAATGGCGCTGATGCCTCCGGGAGTGAAGTCGAGGTTCCTGATGCTGCGCTCCAGCAGCTGAATCCGCCATCGGAGAAACTTGGTTCGGTTTTCCTCGGTGGAGAAGGCCTTCTGGTAGAGCTCCTTGTTCTGGAACTCTCCGTAGACGTTGTAACAGACGGGGTGCCCCTCTCTTCCGTGGCCGTGCATGAAGACCACCTTCTCCAACTCCTCTCCCAGATCTTCCTCCAGAAGCTTCTCGATGCCGAAGTCCTTCCTCCATTGGAGAGTGTTCTGAATCATCACAAGAGCATCCTTCACCTTCAAGTCGCGCGCTCTCAGAAACTTGAGAAGAATGACGTCAGTCCTCTGGTCCTTCAAGAGAGGGACGCCCCAGATGGAAACCTCGCCTTCCTCCTTCCGCTCCAACTCTTCCCTCAGCGCCTTCTTCAGCTCTTCGATGCCCTTTCTCTCCGAATCAGAAACCCTATTGCTCTCCTCCTTCAATGACTCGCTCTCTGTCTCTCCGCCTGTAACCTCTTCTTCTTTCTCTTTCTCTTTCTCTTTCTCTTTCTCTTTCTCCTTCTCCTTCTCCTTCTCCTTCTCCTCGACCACAACCGCCTCCTCACTACCTTTTACTTCCTCTTTCTCTTTGCCTTTCTCTTCATCCACAAGCACCTCCTCAGCCTTCACCTTCTCCACAACCACATCGTCGGCTTTGGCATCATTCTCCGATGACAGTGACGGAGGGTCCTGCGGCGGTGAAGCGGCCGGAGCAGGAGGAGGAGGGTTTGAATCATTTTGGGCCATTTGGGAGAGAGTGAGTGAGAGTGGAGAAGACAAGATAGAGGTTTTGTTCTGTTCTGTCTTTTAAAAGAAACATTCATTGATTCGTTGGTCCGAATCCTATGCCACGCCATACACACATGACACAAAGTTCTCTACGGTGCTTTCTTCTCCACCCCAGCCCAGGCCCAGGCCCAGACCCAGACCCAGGCCCATATACATACACATTTTATTTTCGATTATATTTTTTTTACCATACACAAGTAAGACAAAAATAAATAAATTTTAAGGTTTAATTTTGAGAAAAGAAAATCTAGTAAAGACATTATTTACCATTTTATATTTTTAAAATTATTTTTTTGTACTTTTCTTTTTAGTTAAATAGAAAATACTTTTTTCTCTTGACACAATTTACATGTGAGTTTTAAATATGTGCAATGAGTATGATAATTTTACATAAAAAAATGTTTGATTAAATTATAGTATAAGGTTGAAAAAGAAACAGAAATTATGGAATGGGTTGGGCCATGGGCCTGATGTTAGTAGCCGCAGAGATTGTGTAAGCATGGTTGTAACTTTGTCTCTCCCACGTTGGAGAACACATTCTTGTTACGTTGTTTTGCTTTGTCACTGTAATCATCGTATAATCTATTATCTGTAATCATTCTCTCGCTCTATTTGTGGTACTGGAGATTAGAAACAAGAAACAACTTCCTCGTGATGAATAGCAAATCCAATTGCTGTTCACACATTCTTCCCCATCCTAGGTCTTTCTTATTTTGTTTAAACCTCGAACTTTTCACAGTTATTATCATCATATGAAGATAAATAAATGTATAAATATTAAAATCATACAGATTTAACATATAATTAAATAAATTATACATCTTGTACATGATAACACAGTTACGGTTTTTGCTTGATGATGTTATTTTCTCTTATTGAATCATTAACATTGGTGATTAATTTTAAGTCTCTGTTTGATTGACATGTTGTTTACTTCTATTTTCGTGACACAATATGATGCATTGTATTTGGTGGATACATAACTTTTTGGCTTTCTTATTGTGTTTTGTCTTGATTTGTCCATCCTAAGTCATGAATGATAGTTAGAAATTTGTCAAGAAGTTCTGTTTTATTCAGTTCAAACATTACAAGAGAAAACCAAAAAGGGTCCCAAGGACTGAATTAGGATGATTCCAAACTGACTGTGAGATTGACCCTGTGACACTCCATAGTTACACTTAGTTAGAGGCAAACCAAACCGATGCCAATGTACGTGTGTGTATATTTGTTTCTGGGCTATAGATTCTTATGAGTGTGGTTGTTGTTGATGTTGATGTTTTGTGTGGAAAAATGTTTGATATTTTTTGTTGTGTGAAACAGAAATAGAAGATGATGGGAGTTGTCGCTTGAATATGGATTGTGAAGATGGAGTGAGATTGGAATTAAACTTGAGATTGAGAATGTAGTATGAAAAGTGGAAACGAAAATAGTAGTTTTCTTGGCTGAGATGAGTGCACGTGGCCACTGGATTTATGTGTAATTGGCAGCCACAATAACAGAAAAAAGAGAGGCCACACAAATAAATACCGATCCGAATTCTATATTTGATTTTGCGATATCAACCAAAAACCAAGCTGTGATGTATATGTAGCCTAACCTTGCTTGTGTTGGTTTGGTTCATGCATGAATGGCTCATATACTGGCGAGTAATCCCAATGCTTCACACAAACTTGTGTGCTCAAACTTGGGATACGGTGCTAGAAGAGGATCCAGAAGTGGTTCTTACAGAGTGGGAAGGAAAAGGCGAGGTGGGGGTTTGGTGTTGCAATGCAGCAGCAGCACAACCACAAGCACCACCAGTTCGCAACTACCTTGTGTTGATGAGGATGTGAGGTTGCAGATAGAGAATGGTAGCAGTGGAAAGCTGAAGCAGCAGTTTGAGTATTTGGCGTGTGAGTATGGATGGAGAGTAAGGAAGCTATTTGAAAACGCAGAAGAGATAAGAAAGGCATCTCAAGTTCAGGCCGAAGCATTTCATGTTCCTATCTCTATTTTCAACGACCTGTTCTTCCAATTCTTTCAGGTTCTGCTTCTCTCTTTTTCTTTTTTCTTCCTCCTTTTCCAATCAAACAAATCACTTCATTCTTTTGTATCAATTTTTAAAAAGAGTAAACAAAACAACTCTTGTTTTCGCTTTTCAAAAGGACACTTTCCACTAAATTTACTATTATATTTAAGGAGTATGAAATAAGTGTAAAAGAATGTGAAATTTAGTAAAAATTGCAGAAGCTTTCAATTCAACTACTGATTTGTGTGAAGCTGAGCTTTATATTTTCTGACCAGGCACCCACCCACCTCTTAATTATTCTGTTTTGTTTTTGTTTTTTGCCTTGAACCAATAGGCGGAAGTGCTTTCAGGGCTCCTTTACAAGCTTAAAAACTCACCACCTAATAGGTAAATTTGTCCTTTTCTTATGAATATTATAGTCAACAAATATGTGAACTTGTAATATAAAAGTACTTAAAAAGAGAAAAAAAATTGATGTATCATTCAATGACCTTTCTTGTGTTCACCTATTTATTTCTTAGTTATAACGCCACAATGTGACAATAGATATCAACCATAACAAGGATCATGTGCCATGCTAAAGAGTATTGAAATTTCAGCAACTGTTCTGTGAAACGTTAGACAGTAATGTGTGATATGTTATTCAGGTATGCTTGTTTGGTAGCTGAGGCAGCAAAAGATGATCAAGATTCAGCAAAACAGCTTGTGGGTGTCATAGATGTGACTGTCTTAAGAGACCAAAATGTGCTTCAACATCTTCCATCTGAAGCTGAAGAGTACCTTTACATATCAGGAATAGCAGTCTCCGAAACTTTCAGGTGATTAAGCACAATTTCATAATGAGTACATTGATCTTGCTGGTGTTGTTGTGAAGGTGTATTTAAGAAACTAATTGATAGCACAGGAGGAGGAAAATAGCGACTGCACTGTTGAAAGCCTGCGACATGCTTTCCATTTTGTGGGGTTTTGAGTTTCTTGCCCTTCGAGCCTATGAAGAAGATGTGGGTGCTCGCAAACTGTACGCAAATGCTGGGTACCAAGTGGTGTCTCGAGATCCACCGTGGACAAGTAATTGGATTGGAAAGAAATGTCGTGTTCTTATGATCAAAAGAACTAGTTTGCCTAAGTAGCTTAATTTAGAGTAGATATCTAAACAAAATAACTGTAATCAATAGTTGAATAGATTATAGTATGTGCTGGTGTGATTTGTTCATTATTTCTCACATTTCACCCCCTTTTCCTGTGAAAGACAAGATTCAATTAATTGACCACCCAAACTCCATTTCGAATCCCCCTTTTCCTTAATTTAATCAATAGCTTGGGTTTGAAGTTTGTTTCAAAGATCATTCACTGATTTTCAGATCTAATCACACAAATTAAATCTACAAAACCTACATGCCCATTCATAGACGTAATCAACAAATAAAGATTGTTAATTTTGCATTTCAAGTGAGAAGCCTTGGACTTGGCTCGTAATATGAGAAAGATGTTGGATCAGAAAGGCGTTGTATCACGCGAACATTGGATGAGGATCCACTAACGAGAAGACTAACTAATACTTGTTAGAAATTAAGTTCATAATCACTTGGTCTTATCATCTTCCTAAGAGAATTTATGAAAAATAAGCATTTATCAGGTATCAAGCTAAAGCAAACAAGTTCTAATTTAACCACGAGAAAAGGAAAGGAGAAAATGATCACAATCAATGAGCAACTTAATTTTTTGTGACATCAAACATGTAAAATGCTTATTGCTCATTTGGACGGAGGTTCACACGGACAATAACACGACACAGAAAGACATATAATCTTTACACATAATCTTTAAAATGTAGAACACGAAAACAGAAATCTATATATTATAAAATTATGAATTATACAAATTAATAAAGATTTATGTACATAAATATATTTAAGCTCTTTTTAGTAGAATGTTTCAATTTTTTTTAGTAAAAAGATGTTTTTTATGATTGATTCAAAAAGATTTATTTCTTATTTTTATAATCATACTAAAATTTAAACAATAAATTTAAGTTTTTAAAAAATTAATGTATTTTTCATTTTTAAAATTCTGTTATAATTGTCAAAAATCCAACAAATATTTTTTAATTAAACACTTCATTGATACGTGTATTCGACACGGACACGTCATTTAAGAAAAATGTCTACAACCCACCGTTAGTTCTATGAATCTGTTCATTTCACAGGGGATTCACCTTTTTACCCGTTTCCTTAAAAGCACAACTAAGTAGGACACAAGAAAAGTTGCCTGGTAAAGCATCCCATCATATACAAACAAATCAGAGTGTCAAAAACAGACAACAAATATTAACTTAAAATCCTTACAAGCATACAACACGCGCAGTTATTCATTATCATATGAGCTTTACACAAACCTTGTCCTGATATGTAGAAACCAGAGATTGAACAACTCAAAGCAAACTGTATCTATGGTTCCACAACGATTTTTCCAGTAGCATGGCCATCAATGCTCTTAGCCCAAGCATCTTCAGCTTTGCTCAAAGGAAACTTGGAGTCAATAACAGACTTAAGTTTCCCATCCTTCACTAGTTGGAGTAGATGTTCCAGGCCCTCACGCTGGACAGTTACTACAAATGGCACCAGCCGCTTCTTGGAAAAAGTAACTTTCTTCAGGGCAGCAGTCCACAACGAACTTGCATTAGGTGTTAAATCAACTACAACTGCCTTTTCAGTCAAATTAGGTTCAAAAGTTGACCAAGATATTCCAGTTGTACAGTGTATGACTGCGTCATATTTCCTACCAGATGGACTCTTGAGCGCTGCCCCCTCTGGAGTCCTGTAGTCAAGAACCTCATCGGCACCTAAACCCTTGACAAACTCAATGTTGCGAGCCCCACAAGTGGCTGTGACATGGGTGTTCCCTAGCTTTGCTAGTTGAACAGCATAGTGACCCACACCACCTGAAGCAGCAGTTACTAAAATGTTCCTGGTCTGGCCAGTCCCATCAAGCTTCACTCCTGCAATTTGAGTGAGGGCATCACGAGCTGTGAGTGCAGCTATAGGTAATGCTGCAGCTTCAGCAGCTGAGACTTCAGGTGGTCTGGAAGCTGTTATGCTCTCACTGGCCACAGCAAACTCAGCCAGTCCACCTCCATACTGACATTCAACACATACAACACAAAATGGGTATTAGGCAGTTGCCACCAGCATATGAATTGGAAAATATTCTTTGACTTGGAACAAGTTCAGGTATAACATGCCAATTATTTCACACTAGAATTTATCTGGCAACATCATATATTCTACATTTTACTAGTTTTTTATAGGCACAATACACTTTCATTCAAGGGGCAATAAGTGATTTCTTTTAAGCAAAAAGAAAAACATTGAAGCAGTATTATTATGTGACTAAGAAAGGATGAGCTTTGGCATGATGTAAGATTGCTTTCTAAATATGATTGTATAATAATTAAGAAAGCCTTACTGTTCAAGTGGCAAACATGTTTTGCAACATTCTATAAGGTCCTAATTTAATTTTTGTGGATTCCACGTATGACATCACTCTTAATACCTTTTTGTAGTTTTTACTCTAATAGAAGAGTCTTATAAGATTCACACTCTCGTTTTTATTTGGTTATTGGTAGAAATATATATTAAATAATTTTGTATTCTTATGAAAAAAGAAAACCCTAAGTGTTATGTTTCATACATGTCAGCATACTCGGAAGTTCTTATAAAACTCAAGAAAAATGATACATCATCGATAATTTTGCTCCAGTATACAACTCTCTTTGCCTAAAATTTCAATTTTTGTAAGAAATGACAAAAATACCTTCTTTTATATCATCAATTAGAGGTTGTATAGTGGAGCTCAATATATCATTGCTCTAAAACTCAATACTTAATCTTATGCCCAATGTATAAGACAATGTTTTGGTGGTTGTAGTTTTGACATACAAAAACTATAAGAGCAGTAACAGCGAGTATCTTGTATAACAACGACTATCTATGAAGCTCTACTTCTTTTGCCAACAAAGATGTTCGTGAAACAGCAAATTAAGATGGTGGTGGTTCCAAAAAAATTGATTCAAGTTTCCCTCCTTCTTAAAGCTGTTTAGGGTTGCAATTAGAAGTTAAAAGGAGTGAAAGAAAGAGAAAATTGAATTACTTGATGAGTGAGTTTAGTAAGGACTTTGTCGCCAACTTTGAAATCTTTGACTTGCGGTCCGATCTCAACGATTTCTCCAGCGACATCGGTGCCTGACAGTGATGGCGATGAAGCAGAAAAAAGAATGGAAATTATTCATGATTATGAATAGCAATGAAAAAAAGAAAGTGAATGAATGAATGAATGGAAGCATACAAGGAATGTGGGGAAAGGATCTGGGCAAAAACAAAGGGCGCAGAAGACCCTTCTGAATCTTCCAATCAATGGGGTTGATGCTGGTTGCTTCCAATTTCAGCAAAACCTCATTTGTCTTGGGAGTGGGAACGCCAACTTGAACGTGCTGATGGTGGAAATGAAGAAATTAGGTTAAATTGAAAGGAAGTGAATTGAATTGAACAGAACAGAAAGAGAGGAAGGTGAAAACCTTGAGGCCGGCGGCGCCGCCGCCGTAAGCGTCGTAGTGAAGCGCGTTCATGAGATCGGGAGTGGTGGTTGCGCTTCTCGTTGTCATCTCTTCTTACTCTCTCGCTCACTCACAGATTACAACTTCAATTCTTTTTCTTATTATTGTTCTAATTATCCATTTATAATTACTTATTTAAGTATTTTTCATTTTTTACTCAAAATTATATTAATTTTAAAATTTTAATTTCTAATTAGTAAATAAAGAGTTAATAGATTTATTTTATTTAAAGTTGTAATTATTAATTTTAGTTATTTAAGAATTGCGCTTTACTATTTAATAGTTGATAAATATTATTTATTTTGCTTTACTAAGAGTTTTTTTTTAAATTATAAAATTTATAATTAATTGAATACATTTATTGCAATTGAAATTATAAATATTAAACAAATGCATTGCAATGTAATATTTTTATCATACAGTGTTATATGGTTTTAAGCATTTGAATGAGATTATGAAAATTCATTTCTAATGTTTGCGTACCAAGCAACATTGTTTTATATTCGTATCTATTAATTAAATGAATTAAAAAATCATATTATTTATTATACTATAAGAATAGAAGTGTTACAAGCAGAATATAAATATTTTAATATTAAAGTAAAGAGTTTATAAATAGAAAAAAATATTTATTTAAGTTTTATTTTTAAAAATCAGCATCTCTTTTAAAACTTTTTTTCTTTCTCTTTCTTCGACTCCTTTCTAAAGATCTCAAAAATTAGTTTATGATTTTGAAGATCAAAGTTTGTTATTGAATTCCCAGTAAAAAATAAATCAAGTTTATATAATAATTTTTTTTTAAAGTAAATTTCTCTCTACTCCTCTTTTATGAGTCATGAATGAGAAATTATGCATGTGTTTACCATAAAGTATGTTGCATGTAGTGTTTTTAGAGTTAAAATGAGTCTCTATTAGTCTAGGGTCATAAAGATAGTTAATATTATTTAGTGAGTTTTTTTGTCTGAATTTTTTACCAAACATTCATCATGTATTGAGTTTTGATTGAGATTTGAGCCCCAAATTTTTCTCACAAGATTTATAATAATTTTTTTATTCATCATTGCCAAGACCAAAAGAAATGTCGATTTGTGTGTGAAATTGTTTGATATTTTTTTTAAGTGAATACTCATCTGTTTAACCTGGAATTTGTCAGGTTTTGTCCCAAATTCAATCGATATTATTACATGGAATTCCAACAAAAAAATTATTTCGGAATAATTTTTCAGAAATTTTGTGAAAACCAAGACTATCCTCTACCAAATTGTGTGAAATTTCACCATACTTTCTACAATTTTGTTATGGGTCCATACTATGTTGAAAAATTCCTATGCAAGTACTTTCATATGTTGTTTGCATCAAGCTAAGGAGTTACGTCCATAAACAAAACACAAAAATGAGATATAGGGTAGAAAAGTCAGGTCGTTTTGTTTTTAGAAAACCAGTTTTGTTCACTCTTGGTGAGGGACTTACTGCGCCTTATTCCTTGGGTCTTTTAGTCTGAAACTTTTACAAGAGATTCGTCATTGTGTATATTGAGATTTGGATGAGATTAAAGCCCCAACTTCTGTGTAATAATTTTTTATTCATCATTGACCGGACTAAAATAAATGTTCTTTAATTCGTTGGACGAACCAAAACACTGAGCAAGTAAGGGTTTTCTAAAGTCTAAAAAAACATTTTTAAATATTTCTAAAAGTTAAAAATGTATTTATCTTTATTTTTTTATACTTGAAAATGACAAGTATATTGTATTTGAACATTTTTATAATATAACGTATGATAAATTTTTAATTTATTCATATTTGATTTAAGTTGAATTTATAATAACTATTTCGAAGGAAATAAATATTATATTAAAATGTATATTATATCTATTATAATTAATTTTTTGTTTTATATTTGTATATTAAAGAGTATGGTTAAAGAGTATTTCTATGTTTATTTATTAATTTTATGTGTGCATTACATATATAAATATAAGCACATTAAAAAGTAACATATGAAGCATTAACATATAGTGAATTTATGATGATGAATTCAAATTACTCACTTTTTTTTAGAGAAACAAGAAACACAAGTAAAGTAACAACCTGAATTACAAAAGGAATCAAACTAAAAGTTTGTATATGAATGAGGAAGAAAAAAACTTGAAAAATAACATAAACAACCGAATTACAGTATGATATGCAGGACCAGTTATACCATAGACTCATACCATATTTCCAAGCTTATAAACTACAGTAATAATACCTTTACAATCTACTCATTAGGTATTTTAACATGTAATTTTATAACCATCACATCATTCCCCGTATCTCAATCAATTTTCTTTACACATCCACTCGTACCTTAATCCAAACAGACTTACTTTTTCACACTTTCTTCTCACAATCTTCCTCTCTCACACCCTTAACAATATGAGAAATGAAGTTGTAGACTCATAGAAGTTTTCAATATATCACTTTTCTATAAACTATGGCTCCACAATAATTTTTCCAGTGGCATGACCATCAAGGCTCTTAGCCCAAGCATCTTGTGCTTTGGTGAGAGGAAACTTGGAGTCAATAAGAGACTTCAGTTTCCCATCCTTCAATAGCTGAACCAGATTCTCCAGGCCCTCACGCTTCACAACTACAAAAAATGGCACCAAACGCTTCTTCGAAAAACTAATTTTCTTCAGAGCAGCAGTGATAAATGAAGATGGATTAGGAGTTAATTCAACTACCACTGCCTTTTCACTCAAATTAGGTTCAAAAATTGACCAAGCTATTCCGGATGTGCAGTTTATCACTGCATCGTATTTTCTACCAGATGGACTTTTCAGGGCTGCACCCTCCGGAGTCCTGTAATCAACAACCTCATCGGCGCCTAAGCCCTTCACAACCTCAATGTTCCGAGCTCCACAGGTGGCGGTCACATGGTGGTTCCCTAGTTTCGCTAGCTGAACAGCATAGTGACCCACACCACCTGAAGCAGCAGTTACCAGAACGTTCTTGGGTTTGTCAGTGCCATCGAGCTTCAATCCTGCAATTTGAATTAGGGCATCGCGAGCTGTGAGGGCGGCAATAGGTAACGCTGCAGCTTCAGCCGCCGAGACTTCCGGTGGCCGGGAAGCTGTTAGGCTCTCACTGGCCACAGCAAACTCCGCCATTCCACCTCCATACTGCGATTTCGTAATTCACCATACACAACACAAAAAAACACAGAATTAAACACTGATAGTATTTGCAGTTGAGATGAGATGAGATGAGAGGTGAATTACTCGAGTATTGAGCAGAGCAAGGACTTTGTCTCCAACTTTGAAATCTTTGACCTGTGGTCCGATCTGAACGACCTCTCCGGCGATATCGGTGCCTGGAAGCAAGAGATTGTTAGAGGTGAATAGGAGAAAAGAATGAATGGGAGAGATGAGAAAAGATGCATACAAGGTGTATGAGGAAAGTTTCCGGGGAAAAACAAAGGTCTCAGCAAACCCTTCTGTATCTTCCAATCCAACGGGTTAATGCTAACCGCTTCCACTTTCACTAAAACCTCCTTCTTCTTTGGACTCGGAATCCCAACTTCAACCTCCTGCTTACAAACAACACAATATGCCAACTAATTAATCACTTTTGTTCCAATTAAACAACACTAATAACATTACTTAATGAATTAATCATAATATTCTTCTATGCACGACGAGTTGGTAGACTCGACGTGAGAGAAGTGTGTTGTGTTGAAGACGAGTTGGTAGACTCGACGTGAGAGAAGTGTGTTGCGTTGAAGACGAGTTGGTAGACTCGACGTGAGAGAAGTATGTTGTGTTGAAGACGAGTTGGTAGACTCGACGTGTGTTGTGTTGAAGATTTTATATCGACTAGTAAGATAAGAAAGCAACAAACCTTCAATCCTGCTGAACCTCCCCCGTACTTCTCGTACTGAATAGCGTTCATCACATTCTTTGTCATCTCTTCACAATTATTTTCTTCTAAGACTATTCGTTTCAGAAATGTATTGGTTGCTTTCTCACAACTTTGGCTTATAAAAGCTACATTTTTGTTTGACAAATCATTTTTTGATGGTAGGGACAAATGATATTCTTCCTCCATTTCGGCTCAAAGCTTCAAAACTATAGGTGGCATGTTCATAACCATGTATATTCATTATTTATTTTTTTATTATTAGATGTTAATGAATTATATGGCTTCCTTTTTCACACCTGATCACTGACCAGAATGGTCTTCTGTAAATAGTAGTCGTTGTGCTCGTGCTTAAGAAATTTCAATATATACCCACCAGAATAGTCGTCTTTTCAATTTTTTATAAATAAATTATAGTTTAATATTTTTACCTTGGGAAATCTTTATAATAACATTAATGACAATTTCAACAATTAGAGTAATACTCAGGACCACAAAGTAAAAGAAATAAGATTTTTGTGAAAGGCACGAAAAACTGAGACCCCACTGAACTGCAGAAGAGTGTTTGTGGACTTTGACAAAGGGTGACGTATTCTTTGTATTCTATAAAACTTATTTGTCTTTTGGATTCAAAGGAAAAAAAACCCATCTACAAGTACCAAAATAAAACAACTGCTACTTATTTATGCATCAAATTATACTAGTTAGTATTTTATGATAGTAGAGTTTCACCTTCTCACAATACGAATCGATTGAAGAATTTTTTTCATCCTTGAATCTTAGTTGCATGCACGAAAAATCGCTGAATCACGAAATAAAATGATTTCGTATTGTGTGAATTAGTATGAATTTAAAAAAATGAGTAAATAAAAAAAGATAGATAACATTTGTTAATAACATGATTATGATTGTTTTGGTGAAATTATATAATATATATATATAATTTATTGTATTCCTTCTTAATTTCTTTCTGCATCCAATGTCCTTATCTCTAGTCGATGTGGGATCTCCAACACACCCTCCTCACGCCGAGAGTGATAGATAGAAGCTCGTGCGTGGGTGGCCTGATAAGGCCAACAAATACTCGCTAGAATAGGCTCGAAATGGCTCTGATACCATATTACGAAGTGAACTTTAAGCCTAACTCAACCCCATAAAACCGGCTCAGTAAGGTGAGGTTTGCACCCATTTATATATTATGAAATATCCTTATCTCTAGTCGATGTGGGATCTCCAACAGTCTTCTTGTCTTGTTAAACATCAGATTTCAAAGCATATTATTCTACAAGGAATTCTTAAAAATATTCTTTACCTGATATTTTTCATAATACTATTACTGATTTATCTTCTAAACCTCAACTATAGCATTCCTGTCATAGACATGCATCTTTTACTATTGTTCATTGAGTTATGAAGTCTGTAATATACCTTCCAAAAATTAAAATATTCCTGTGATAGTGTGCTATTGCTAAGACTCATTAGTTACTTTTTACTGCTCTTTACCTTGTTTTTCTATTTTACATTTAAGGACCATCCATGTAGACTGCTTCTAATGGTTTCCATTACTATATTGTGTGTGGATGCTTACTCTTGTTACACTTGGATATGTCTTCTACAATTTAAATCACAAGTTTGCTATGAAATGTTTTCATTCGTTTCAAAAAATCAAATTGGATGTGTGCTACATAGCTTACAATCTGACAAAGTTAAGGAGTTTTTATTTATTACTTTATATCTCCATGATAATGGCATATAACATCATTGTATATGTCTATACACACAAAACATAATGACTCCATTGAAAAAAAAAATATAAACATATAACTGAAACTAGTTTACCTCTCTTATCACTTGCTTCTTTACCTCTAAATTTTTGGGATTAGGCTTTTCTCACAACTACTACTATCATTAACATTTTATCCACCATTAATTTTCAAAATCGTAGTCCTTATGAAAGACCTTTTCACAAGAAACCTACCTATAATTTGCTAAAGACTTTTTGGTTGTGTTTGTTACATTATAATCATCGTAAATTTGATTTTTATATATTTTCTTGGATTATAGTGCTAGTAAGAAGAAATGTGTATTCTCTTACCATTTTCAATGAGCTTTTTTGGGTTAGTTATGATAGGATAATAATTTGTTTTCTTTAATTTTTAGTTATGTAGCACAGACACTGACACGACGAACACTCATACAACACAAATACGTAAAATCTCTAAAATGTAGGACACGGAGACACATATCTATATATTATATAATTATAAATTATATAAATTGACAATAAAAATTTATGTGCACAAGTATGTTTCAGATTATTTTTTTGAGCAGAAAGATATTTTTCAAGTTCACAAGGATTTGTTTTTTATTTTTATAATCATAATAACAATTTATAAAATAAAGTTTGAATTATACAATAAAAAATTAATTTATTTTTCCTTTTTAAAATTGTATTAGAACCGTACTATAATTGTCATAAATCTAACAAATACTTTTTGAATTGGACATTTCACGGATACGTGTCCTACAGGTGTCATACGAGTGTCGATATCCGATACGAGTATCGGACATCGACACGTCATTTAAGAGGAATGTCCGAACTTTATATGAAGGTCTAAATAAAAATATTTTATTTTTTATATAAAAATTTAAAAACATGAATAGTTTAGGTGTTGTTTGGTTTAGATGGTAGTAGAAGATAATGGGTGAATTGGAATTAAGGAGAAGAGATTAATAGAAAGAAAAAATAAAAAAACAGAAGAAAATATAATATAATAATTATGGTGATAGAGGAAAATAGAGATACATAACATAGGGCGAGGTGAGGAGAGCTAAGGTGAAGGAGGGGATGAGAGGAGCGTGAAGTGCGTGACCAACAAAATGATAGCCGGTACTGTGCCTGTGCGGTGGCAACCACCCAACGTTAGGTTTAGGGCTGAGTCTGCGGTGAAGAGAAGAGGGAGTGTGGTGGTGAAAGCCTTCGGTAATGGAGATGGAAAAGGTAGAGACATGGGTAGGGTTTGGAGGGAGGCCTGGAGAACTGCCAACGACGGCTTTGAGCGCTTCGTCTTCGAAGCCAGGAAGACTGCCGAGCGCATCGACCGCCGCTACGCCCTGTCGCGCCGTCTCTCCTCCGTCGCCAGCGCCGCCGCCGACCGAGCCCGCGAGATTGATCGTGAGTTTGAGATTGGACAGCGGTACCGCACTTTCAGCATCGATTTCCAACGGAACTTGCCCAAGGTGAGTGTGCCTGTTTGTTTTGGTGATTTGGTTTGATGGATGGATTGATTTGACTGTGATTTTGCACTGGTGCAGTACAGGAAGCAGCTCAACGACTTTCTCGATAGTCCTATCGGAAAGAGCTTCGCTGTAAGTAAATTCGCCCTTATTCTATCAGTGTATAACACAACCATGTCTTGTTTCACTCTTAATTTGAAGTGGTTATGGTTGCTTAGACGCTTTTCTTCATCTGGTTCGCGCTCTCTGGTTGGCTTTTTCGCATTCTCGTAATCGCAACATGGGTACTTCCATTTGCTGGGCCTCTTCTCATTGGAACATTGGCCAACTCCTTAGTCATCAAGGTACCCATCACATCCCATTGTTCTCAATCTCTGCTACTTCATAATGTGTTAAAATTGAAATTGAAATTGGACAGGGATCCTGTCCGGCTTGCAAGATGCAATTTGCTGGCTACAAGAACCAAGTAATTCGATGTACAGGCTGTGGCAACATTGTGTGGCAACCTAAAGGTGGTAAAGGGGATTTCTTTTCAGGAGGAGGAGGTGGTGGTGGTGGTAGAACCAACCCCAAATCAGGACCTGACATTATTGATGTCGACTTTGAGGAGAAGTGAAGTGACCTACCAATCCATTTCGCTCTGTTAAACGCAATATTTTTTCTTTCTTTCTTTCTGTCTTGCCATTTTTCTCTACAATTCTACTTTGTTTTTACATACCAAGTTAGTTCACATCTATGCACCTGTAAATTTTTTTCTCTTCATGTTATGAGTACAAGAAATGGGATACCAAACAAAAAGAATAAAATAGACATTTATGCCTGTTCTGAATGAGTGCAAACATCTTGGGGAACCATACCATCTTGTTATCTCTGTAGAAAACAGCATTGGTTAGGTAAGCTAGGTAGAATAATTTTTTCGTCAAATTCTTTGGATTAGCGATTGTCACCCACGTCATAGATGAAGCATATTGTCATCAATTGGACCTGGTGCACCTTGCCCCTTTCTCCTTGAGGTTTTTAAATATTTGAGATGAGTGTTATAAGCATTTCAATACAATTTCTGTATTTTTGGATATCTTTCGCATGTTTTCAGTTTCCCGCGTATTTCTCTATATTTTTCCTCAAATCTAAGTCTCTTTTCTAGAAATAACGTGAGTTGAATAAAAAACAACACATGAAAAATGTCTAAAAAATAAGGGTCAAGGCTGGAGGTTTAAAATTTCCAATTTCGTTTCTCTTGATTGTGTATTATGCATAAATGGATCTCTCTCCCTTACAATCTTTTTCATTTTTAATCAACGCTACATGAAAATGAATGATCTCTTGATGACTACCTAATTGACAAAATTGAAACAATGTTTATTCAGTTTCTTTAACTATCACTAGGGACTATGCAGTTCTTATACTAAGTTACTAATAGTCGTGCAGAAGGGAAATTTCCTTATTTCATCACATATTTAATTATGCCGTGTATATTGTTAAGAGTCTAATTCAACACTACACAAGCGAACTATATGAAGCAATCCTAAGATGGAGATCATCTACTATACATTACAATCTCGATTAGGTGGTAACCGCAGGTTGAGATGGATGTTAATAATATCATACGAACATGTACAATTGAATGGCATAGCAGGTAACCTTGAGGGATTACACCAGAAGCCATGCATTTAGTAATTAGGCGCAGTGTGCTTCTGCAGAACCTTCTTAGCTTTGCTCGAGAAGCTTTTGACCATAACGTTGTCCGAGAATGTCAACGGAAGATCTTCCTCTATGGTATCTCTTGGTTCATACCAGCCAACAGAGGTACTCTCGTGTTTTGATTTGTCCATGTTAGATATGACTGACAAATCGGGATCTTCTATTATATCTTGATCTTCTGGTGTATCTTGATACAGGTGTTTCAATATGAAAAGTGCGGTATCATAGTCCCGCCAATAGTTTCTGTCAACCAGATAGAAAGATTAAACACGGCAGTAATAAAAATAAGCAGACATAAATGGCAAATCTGTCAAAATAAATCGTCATGTAGTTAAAAAAACGAAGTTCCAAAGCAAGTTCTGGCATGTTAATTAATGGATATGCTTCTTTAAGGACACTACACAATCATAATTCTCTAAAAATACTGCCTAATTGCATAACAAGGGAGGAAAATTCATTGAAACCAGTAGAGAATGCAGAGAAAATACTAAACGTGCAAGTATACTGAGCAAAAACAGATCGAAACAGGAACCAGACTAAACAAATATAGGACACAATATGATGAGAAACAGAGGGCCTGGATCATTTCAGTCACCACATTGCATCTGATTTCATTGACAGTTTCTCATGTGATTCTGACCCAACAATTGCGCCATCAACCAGGTAGTTGGATAAAGAAAACATATGCTAATCAGAAGAGTCATAAGTCGTGATTTCTATTCAATTGTATTTTATTAGTTTTATATGAATAATTTCTTGAGGAGGGAGGGGCACTGTTTCTCAACACATTTTCTTAAATTTTAAAAATTAAATATAGTAGAAAGATGGACCACCACGGTCAGAGCTCTAGAAAGAACAAACGTATGCAACCGTACTTTAATAAGCTAAGAGATGGTTTCCATGACTAGAATCCGTGACCACAAGGTAGCACAAGATATGATGTTTCGTTGTGCATCACATAAATTTTTTGGGCATTCCTGTTCATTTTGGGATGGACCCGAAATGTAAAATATACATTGCGGAAAAACCATGCTGAAATGAATGAGGTGTCCAAAAATTTCATTCGAGTGCAAAAATAAAAGGCCCACAAGTCAAGTATTAAATTTTTTAAAAAAAATAGCAGCTCAACCGGTGACCTAAACTATAACCCAATTGCCTCATTCACTTCAGTTCTAATAACTATGATCTTGATAGTATAACTACAACTCTACAAGAATGTCAGTTGTAAACACACTTACGTATGTGCTCCAATTGCTTGCAGATATGGATGCTCAAAGGTCTTGTCCTGCATACGATTTATGAAGAAAAAGTGAAATTAATAACAAATAAACACCATATTGGACAGAAAACTAAATGAAAGAAACCAAAGGCAGTCATTATTTGGAAAGAACCTAGGTATGACCCTTAAGGTAATCCCATTCCCGTTCAAACATTTTCCTGTTAAATTATTTTATTTCCAAAATTTCAATGTTTAATGTCTCGGTACTTAAGATTGATATTTTTCATGCAAATACCAAGATCTCCTTGAAAAGAAGCAAAGAAGCACTTTACAACCAGAATAAGGTATGTGAGATATACAAGTACTTCAACACTTTTGTTTCACCAGGCCCCTGGTACCCTGACGTCAGGTATCCGACTTCTAGGGTTTGCGTCTACAGAGCCAAACTTGCATTTATCTAACCAATTGACTGGAGGCTCATCACTCAATACAAGATTTGGTCATTACATTGAGTTATCTGTAGGCCATTTTGACTTATCATGGAAAAGGAAGGGTCGATAGTACATATCTCCAAGGACATGATGGATGCTTAATTTACACCAAAGAGTTTATATCTCAGTTGCGTTGTATGTTCTCATTTTGCACAATACTAGAGATACTAGAGTGCAGTAGCTAACTAGAACAACTTCATACCTGAAGCATGTGATCAATTCGACCACTCTTGCTTCCAGTCAACCTCTCCATCATGAAAGATCCATATGATGTTTCTTCCTCTTCCGAACTCTCCCCTTCAATACAAATAGGCAAGAAAGAAATTGAATAAAAATACAAGAAAACCATTGTCATGTTGATGTTGCAGCATTAAGAAAAATAAATATTTTAGTAAGTGGCCCTCCTCTAAATTGGCGGGCTGCACTTCAGAGAGTAAAACCACAGTTAGAACCACGATGGAAAAATTAGCAGTTGAAATTGTGATTAAGTACGTGCACACACATAACAAATTATGTAATAGTTATAATTTCAACCATTGGTTTATCAATCAACAATTATAACCCAGCACTTAATCCCATAAAGCACACTGCACACATTAGATGAGTAAATTCCTTTGATAAACAGAAACCTTTGCAAAATTAGCATCAGACACATAACCTCAAACCCGTAACCTTTTTGGAACTGCTATTTTTTTGCAAATAGAAACTTCATAATAAAAACCATGCATGCATGAAAATATATTTCTACATTAGGAACAAAGATTAGATAAAAGATAAAGCAAACCAGTAAGATCTAATCTCACAAGTCTTCGATGAAATGTCAGTATGAGCTCATCTAAGATAATAGTTTAAGATTTAGCATGGAATTTGGCAAGCAGGCCCCCTAAGTTTTAAAAAATTATGAGCTCCGTACTATTTTCCAGGCTTAGTAACAGATTATAATACAATCCTAAAAACTTTAACATCTTTGGTTTTGTTTGTGTTCTATAATATTTGCCAAAAAGTCAGTCAATGATACTTACTTACTGCCGACAAGAACTACAACCTATTAACCTAGAGAAATTAACATTGTTCATGTTTATTTCATTTTTTTGGAAGGGAACATTCCTTATCTGAAGTCAATTACAGTGAGGTTAGACATTGAAAAAAAGCATTTAAAGCTAAATAATAAAACCATTCAAATGCTTGTCAAAAGAAAAATCCTTCTAAGTCAACCACAAGTGGAAAGCCACAAAGATTACAATCTCCCTTTTAACAGCTACTAAACCAGTGGTCCTAAAAAAGGATAGAATTCTCAATCTCATGAATTTGAAATTCATAAAAATTATCAAACAAAAATGAACATAGATGATAATATTACCTTCTATGTTCTCCATTTTCCCCGACTGACACACTGTGATTACCTTATCCTGCTTAGAGAACAGAAATTATAATCATTACCATGCACAAGACTAGAAAATAAAACGCAAGAGATTGTGCTTTTTCTGTTCAATCTGATAGACTTATTTTAAATTCTGTGTATCTTTTGTTTCAATTTTGAATGTCAGAAAAATATTACACTGTGTTTTCAATCCATAATAATTAGAATTGCTTGTAACAAAACTTTAACAAAGCTTAGCTTATTTGGTACATTTCTATTTCCAACAAGAATTGCTAACCAGATAATGAAAACACCAGAGTCCTGAAAACCACTCAAAAGCAAGCAACTTATAAAGCAATAAAAATAAACAGCAAATGATCATCCAGCACTTAGGCTTGACGTTTCTGTCTGTCTCACCCTTCATTTCCTTCGCTGCTGCTAAAGGGGGATAACTATTGCTACTTTTTATGTACTTCTCGTGTTAAAATCCTTTCATTCTTTATTAATGACAACTACAAAAATTACCATCTGTATATATTTCTTGAGCATGTCAAATGAAACATCAAAAGCCAAAGTGTAATGATACAATATTCTAAAAGACATTTTATTAAAGAGAAAATTGGATTAACAGTAGCACGAGAGAAAAAAAGAAATCAAGGTGTAATTATAGTTGAAACATATATTTTTTTCACTTAACCTTTAAACCTTTTGTCATCTCTTACACTTAGTTATTCTTTTGTACAAAAAAGAGGAGCTCACCCTTGCAGATTTCATATAATTCTTTATTGCGTGACTTCGAACTGCTAAGTCTTCAGTAAATTCCTACATCAAGATTTAAGAGCATTATTTGAGATGGATATTATGGTCCAAAAGAAGTCATATAACTCTATCATCTTTGTTGCCCAACCTGAAATCCAATGTGCAACCTTTTCCCTCCTCTGTGATATGGAATCAAAACTGGTCGTTGGCCGATGTGTTCTTTACAGACGAGTGGCTCTATCCTGTGGTTAAAAATAGCACAATATTTAAATAGAAATTATTTGCAAATTCATGTTTGAAGCAGTATCTATCATTCCGCATGCTAATGTTATGGAAAGGAAAAGAAAGCCAGAAAACAGTAACACGGTATATTATTGGGATGTAATATATTATGCAAACAATACCATAACCTAAAACTTCTATTTATTCTAATAATTACTACTTAGGTCAGGTACTGGAGCAGCTTCGGAAATCCCTAGTTTCAATAACAGATTCAAAGCCACTAAAATAAGGAAACAAATAAAAAAGAGATTTAAAAATGTTTCTAGTGTCTTTTATATACTAAATTACTAATTTAATGGTTGTGGTATCCATTAAATTTTATTTTATGGTTTTAGTCCCTGTAACAAACAATTTTGATGTGGCAACCATCTATTCCAGAACACGCCTGATGTTTCTTAAATAGTAAGGACTATACTGAATGTGTTGTAATACAAGAAGGGTCAATATCAATAGTTTACAATTTCGTAAGAACTAACAAAATACAGTTAAGAACTAAAATTGTAAAATAAATTTTTTTTGGGACCCAAACCATAAGAAAAATTTATAAGGACTAAAACGTAATATAGGTATATTTAAGCCAAAAAGAAAATTAAATATAATCTAAATATAGCCCATTTATTCTTCACCATTTTAGTAGCAAGAAGGAAGCTTCCAATTTCCAACAGCTTTGGTGTATCATTAAATGATATATGTTTATTTCTCAACCTTGATAATTCTCTTATCATAAGAGAAATGTTATGTGCACAACAAAGTGAAAAAGAGAAAGGAGAGAAAAGCATTACATGTAATTAATGATGTCATAGAGATAGATACAGAAGAAAAAGTAGAGTTGTATGAATATCTACTTATCATAATCTATACATCAGAATAATATTATACAAATAAACTGATGGTAAGAAATTAAATTATAAGGTTCCCTACGGTACTCATAATCACTAGGCATACTTCATTGGGACTGAAATTTTAGCAAACCTGTATGCTACTGGATCATAGGGGTGAAAAATGTTGAACAACTGCCGACAAGCTGGCATCTCTTCTCTTATATTCTCCTGCTCCCAATATTCTTGTCCTTTACCTGAAACAAACAAGAAAGAATACATAGTTATCAATCTATATTCATATGATTAAAAACTGGATGTTATTAAGTGACTGACACTTGTTGTCATAACTTTTTTGCTAATAAAAGCATATAAAGTTTAACATTAATTAATCTAATAAAGCCAAACAAAATTGAATTGAGATTGTTAGTACAAAGGAGTACACAGCGAAAGCTGATCAGTGTTAGAATACATGACAAAAATTCAATAGTATAGTAACTGTATTTTATAATAATTTTGAGTATATACTGGGAACCTCTCAAAATTAGTTTCCATATATCCTTATCCCTATGATTCATTATTCAGTTAGAATTATGATCTAGGATTACCATAAATAAAGGCCAATGATTTATGTTTTGTATAACATTGGAAAACATCATATGTTATGAACCTCACCAAGTGATTCCAATATTAAAGGTCTATTATTCAAGGAGGCAAATGAACCAACGACATGTAAGGGTGACTGGTAATTGGGAAACCCGGTTAGAAAAGGAGGTGGTTAGAGTAGTTAGAGAGGTCTATTTGAAAATTTCGGAGTTGAGAGGAGAGGGACTTATAAATAAATATAATTTTCTATCAAATAGGAGAGTGAGGGAGTCATTATTTGAGATGGTAATAACCTGTTTTCACAGTTGTATTGTAGGAGTTTACCTTGCCAGAGCCGAATAATAAAATCTCTTTGGTTATCTTCCCCCTCATCTCTCTTTCATGATCTTCATATCATATCAAGACAACATTAACTTTGCAGTATAGAGTAGAATATTACTTTCTTTTCCACCCTATATGCCTCAAACCATAACAAAGTATCCAAGTGGCACCATCCTCTATAATCTTTCACTACTCTGTTGGCAAACTCTCTAAATATCTAAAAACTCCACCTTATTTCAACAACCATTTTTCTCTTCTAACTAGTTTCCTCTCTTTCCATGATTCGCTTCCAGCCTCAAGTGAGTCTTAAATTGTACTGATTTTAAGTACAGATTTCATCATACAGATACAACGACCAATATTCTAAAGGAGCTTCTTCAATGTAAAATACCATATAAAAGACTTGCTTACCAATGCCTATGCGGATATTACGAAGTGCAAGAAATACACCAAGAGGAGATCCAACAGCAAAGAATGTATCGACCTGACATAAATGCAGTTAAACAAATGAACAAAAGAATAAATAGGGAACTTTTTTGTTCCTGTTTTTTAAGGAAAATATTTTTTTAAGAAATAAAAAATATAAATCTAAAAACATTATAATGATTATATATGTATTTTAGGAATAAAAGAGAAAAGGCCTCAAAAAAATTATTTCTACTACTTTACAAAAACTATGTGAGAAGCTTAAGAAAAAAGCCTAAAAACAAGCTGTATCATGGAATCACTTTGATCTTAACCTCAACTACTAAATATTTACTGTAGTAATTAACAGTGGTCCATCTTTTGTCAGTGTTGAACCTGTTAAATGCAAATCTCAATGAAAAACATTAAGAGTTATACATAGATGACAGAATCAACGTTCGTATCTGTTTCCATACCTTGAACTGAAGCTTGGTGTACTTTATATATGGAGTATAACTTTTGGATGCATCTTGTATGGGAGGTGACTGTTTAGGTAACTTCTGTACTGCCATAGTGCAAAATGCATAAGCATCCTTATTTGCTGTGTTATAAATTAAAAATCAAGATGTACGTAGAAAACATCTCAAGACAAGAAAACCAGTAATTACCAGAATGTAACTCTTCCTCGGTATGATTATTGCTATGACGTGATTCCAGTTCAGCTTTCAATGAATCAATCTGAACAAATACACTTGGATGGTCACAAATTATGAGCAAGATATAGACAAGGAGGCATTCTAGTAATTAGCATCATGATCTTGGTTTGCTAAACAGTTTCGCTATAAACTTAAGTGTAACAAACAAGCTACCATTCACATTGACTAAAACCCAAGGCTTTATTAGAGAACAAATCAAATTGGGACAGATTCTCACACTATTGGTGAGAAGAAGGATTTACAGCACCAACAGACCAACAAAATGGGAGAAAATGTGAAATAAATCTTCATCATATACAGACTTTTACTTTTAATCAATATATGGTTCCCTACAATTAGAGGACTATAAAATATTAGCCTGCTCCTAATCTATAAATAGGAAAAATGGTGGTTGACTTGACATGGTATAAGATATACATGATCATGTCACTGAAATTTTAGTCCTTGTCTCTGTCATTCTTCATCATTAAATTTAAATTTTAGCACAAATATCATAGCCTTAAATGTCATTGCAAGTTACAAATAAATCATTACTGGACATGAACCTAACAACTTAAAGATAATTTCATTGAAACGTGTTGCACTGCACGGGAACATTCTTGCTTCATCTTAAAAGGAGTGACCTGTGTTAACAGTAAGGCTGTTTTCATATTTACATCCTCTCTTCAAAGGGGAAAGCATGCTATAAAGGACCATCAGAAACAATTTTTTCTAAAAATGGAAAAAGTAGAACTGGAAACTAACCTCCTCTCTGAGCTTGTTTATTACTTCATCTTTATTTCTTGTAACTTTACATTCTTCCTTATCTACTGGCAACCCAACATTCATGCTCTCAGGCTTATCCAATGCACCCATTTTCTCATAATCCGCGTCATTGGAATCAGAAAGAAACTCAGAAACGTCTCCCTTGTTACTTGGTTCCAGAGAGCTAGGTTCTGCCGAAAATTCATGTACACTTGATAACTCAGGGCCTATAACTGAGGACTCCTCACAATATTCTGCCTCCATTTTTGGACTAGTATGTTGTGCACTCTTATTTTCTTCAGAGGGACTCACCATACTAAATGTGTCATCCTGATTGATTGGTGAGTTCTGCACATAATTATATTCCTCTTCAGGGAGTGATTTTTTATTTTGATCATGTTCCTTGTACATCCATTCCATTGGAAATGGGGACGATAGAACATCTTGATGGCAAAGGATATCATATGAAAGGACACTTCCCAGAGAATGACCATATAATGAAACCTACACAAGTCCACATGAAATGAACCACCATAGACATTGAAAATGTAGAGGGGAAAACGAAGGAAATCTACTCACTGGCGTACCTTTCCATCGTATCCAGGATTCCTTTTGAGAAACTTCAAATATAATCGATTCAGTTGGTTGGATACCTAGACAAGTGTAAATTCACAGGTCAAAATATGTGTTTTTTAAAATTCTCTGTTTCAATGGTATAAAATCCAAGTTTTTAAAGCAACCTGTATTCAACTGCTGAGAAAAAAGAAATAAAAAAAGTGATTGTTCATCGACTTTTTAAAAATGATGTCTGCAGTGCACTTACACACAATCCTAAAATGCAAAGGTTTCCTTTATCTTTGCAGCATAGCTTTGAAATTGCAAAATATGTTTGGAATCAAGCTTGCACATGCAAGGGAGCTTCTAGATATAAAACTTCCTTAAGCTCTTAAAAAGTGGAATTTGGGATTTATGGGTTCTAGAGGAAACTAAAGCAAGATTGGAAGAATGAAGAAACAACTAACTGTTGTTTGAATGAATTTCCAAGCCTATATGTTCCATCAACAATACAACTGAAAATGCTAGAAAATGAGAGGAAAAGAGAGTAAAGGTCAAGATGATTCATTGAAGTTCCAGTCCTAGAGTTCTCAGGCATCAGGCATCACATGCCAGGGAAGCTACAGTTTATTTTACCTTTATTTTATAGATTCAATGAAAGCCAGCTTCATCATTTACATTGGACTATACAAGCATTGAGAGACAAATACACAGTTTAAGAAACAAAGTTAAGTAATCCTTTTATCAGCCTTATCATAGCCAAGAAAAGTATCAATATAAATAACAGTTCAAATCTTAAAAGCCAGAAGGATTGAAAAATACAAAAATAAGAATTTAATTAGCCAAACCACTCAAAACAATAGTGATTAACCAAGGTATTGAACTATTACAATCAAATGAAACCAAAATAAGCTTAAGCACTCCCAACGTCATTGCTGTCAAGATCATTAATGCTTTGCTTAGTTTAAAGGTACAAAAAGAGGGTTAATATCCCATATTGGATAATAATATAACTAAGTACTTCTTACAAGAGTTAAGCAATACTCTCCCTTGTGCTACCATTTTGTGTATAATTAAATATAGATTCAGAGCAGTACTCATACACTCAAAAAAGATAAGAAGACATACAGAGTCAATTATGTCTTGACAGTAAATTGGGCTCATGTAGTATAACACATCATGAACAGTTGCACTCAATGTGACACGCAATCCCCGCACTCCATCCAATGTTATTTTTTCAACAGCAGATTCACCACTCAGCTTCAAACCTTTTCTCCACTAGATAACATGAAATAGTCAATTAGTTAGAATTAAATAAAAGATCATGACTAAAATTAGCAAACGTAATAAATAAGGGTATCAGGTTTCTGTGTGAAAATTGCAGTGTTCTCTTTATGTATTCATTCAAGCATTAACTTGGAAAGAAGTGATCTCAAGGATTTCTCTGTGGCCCTAAACATGTATGTGATTGGTTTATGTCTTGGCATTTCTTTGGTGATTAATTTTGGTTGATTCAATAGGATTGCTCTTTCCTACGTCATCATACCTTGTGCAACTAGCTAAACGACATAGAAATTAAGTGGCTCAAAGGTCAAAACAAACAAAAGAAAAGCACATTTTGTAAAAGTGACTAGTCCATACTACATTTCAATTCTACCAAACATAATTTCATCATTCCTTAATATGCTATCTAATTTACCATAATTATTTTTAATCTAATCAGAATACATGACTCAAGGAAACTAAAATGTAAAATACCACACATGCTCAAAATTGGGTAAGAAAGGGAAGCATGTGAAATTGACAATCAAAAACTACGAGAGAGATTTCAAGGAGATTTATATATTTAATGCAAGTTTCTTACTGTGCAGTACAAGTGACAACTCAGGAATCAGGTCTTCAGGTCCGCAGTACATATCTCAATATAATAACTACAGATTAGCACAAACTCATCTTCAATTTTAACCCTAACCGCAAAAATAAGGTTCAGAGTATAAAAAAGAAAATCTAGGCGACATAGGGTTAAGTTTTATAGAGAAGGGAAACCTTACAAACAGCCTCAAAACACAGGAGAAACATAATGGAGCACAAAAGGCTCAGAACGCACAGATAATAACTTATTGAATACCTGGCATGGGATAAAGAGGACCCTTTGGGTGCCACGCTGATGACCAGTAAGGTGCTGCTCTGCAAGACTTGCTGTAATATGCCGGAAATTGCCCACATCATCAACCAAATTGGATTTTTCCAACCTTTGACCAATACCATGAACCATAAAGACCAAGTGCCGAACAGGGACCTACAAACAATTACTTTCACATAATTGACATCAAATAAATCAAGGCAGGACGGGGGAGCTATACCATCTGATAAATTCAGTTTTTTGAAAATGATAAAACAGAGTCCCCCCAGTGTCAGCAGAAATGTAAGGACTATACCGAGACTGGTGAGAGACATATGTATAATAATGATAATAATCTTGATTTCTGTTACACACCTGGGAGCAATAATCATCCATAGCCTCCTCCTTTTGCTGTCTTAGTTCATCCTGCTAAAAGTTCCAAGTTAATCACAGTAGAAATATCTGTTTTTATGTCCTTCCAAAAATAATCCACATACAGTTTGTTCAACAGCAGCTAATGACTACCACAAATGAAATCAAACACATGCAAAATGAGATACGGGTTACCAAAACAAGTTAAATATATATGTGCAATTATAAGAAACATAGTAAAATTTGCCCATTTCAATCATCACTTACATTGAATGTGATAAACTTGCTGATTTTCTAATATAAAATGTGTTGAATAATATTTGATTTGGGCATGGTAGACATGACAATGTGTATGTCAGCACAAACACACCTTTAGAATCACAGAAATAGTATAAGATCAAATTACAAAGTAAAATTGGGATATCACTCTTGTTCTCCTAAGGAAAGAATGAGGAACACTCTAGTGGCATAGTGTCTGTATCTATACATTGTTATAGCAATAAAGGAGGGGAATAAAAATAGAAAACCTGGGTTGGTTTTGGAGAATTTGATGGAGAGTAACCACGCCTAAGCTTGATTCCTTTTCCAGTAAAACTAACAAAACTAGAAAAGCCAGAAGCATCAATATTTAGCCAGGCCTCCCAGGTGTTGTCTTCTCCTGTGAAAAGGGCATGCAGGCCCTGCATGTTCGACACCGGTATACAATGATGCACAAGATATTAGTAATAAAATTCAATCCACAAGAGTAAATAAATGGGTTAAATATGTTGCAGGCCCTATAAATATTTAAAATGTTAACCTTTAGTCCCTCGAGAAAAAATTGCTCCTTTTATCTCTTGTTTTTTGAAATGTAATAGGTGTGGTTTTTGTTCTTCACAAAACAAAATGTCTTTTTGTAGTCCCCAGTTTAAGGAAATAGTGACCACAGACGGTTCTGTAAATGGGATATCAAAAGGAAATTGTTTTTCTAGGGACTAAAGGAAAACATTTCCCTATTTACAAGGATTAAAGATATATTTAACCCAAATAAATTGTATCATTCTTTTTGAAAGAATCTGCATACCTGAGTGGAGCCTTGCAAATCAACTCGGGCAGCAAAAAGTCCTGATGGTTGAAATGTTCTTCGGTGCCAAACCTATAGAAATTAAAAAAAATATTTCACTTTTTCAAGCAATGAAGAACACAAATTGAAAATAAACTATTATAATCAAAACCTAGCAAAAAAAAAGTATTTTAAAAGAGAAAAATTAGCTAAATATAACATCACCTACTTAGATGCATTGTTACTTCGTATCAGTTTTACAAAAAATGTTTTGGAAAGATCTAAGGACGGCAATGCCCCTTGACAGTGCAATACTTATTACTGCTATTTGATGTTTATCATTGGAGAAGTATGCTAAAATTTTCAAAGAAAAGTAGTTGCCTGACTTTAGAGAAGTGCCTTTGGTATATGCAACCAGATTAGCTCTACTAAAATCAAATGCTTTATTTGACTGTCCTTTCTTGTTTTTCCTATTTTGCTTTCACCTCTTTTAGGTTTACAACATACCTTCTGATTCTGATTCTGATCTGATAATTTTTCTTCTAACGATATACAAATAAATAAAAACTAAGAGGCAAAAAATAGAGCGTTAGGAAAATCCAGCATTTACCTAGCAACTGAATTGCAATAGTTGTGCTGAACATATATTTTCTTAATCGTGTGCAAGAACAGCATTTACAGCTAAATCATTTGTAAAATTGTAAAAGTTGACCAAGAATTGAAATGAATAATTTAAATAATCATACAGACCTGACTACGATAAGCAATCTCTAGTTGTTCAGCAACATCTTCACGAAGTGGTTGCCAATCCAGGCCCCCTTTACGCGCAAACCAATGGCCTCTTAGGACACGTCTGTTTTCTCCATTCCAATAAACAGGGAAACAATGTCTGGCAACCAAGTCTACCTCATACAGTCCTCCCTTAACAGGGACACCAACCCTCTCCTCCTCTATTTCATAGAGTTGAGATGATTGAGGACGTTCCAAAAAAGATCCAGAATCTAACTTTATACCGGAACTTTGCCGTTCTGTTGGGCCTTCACTGCATTCCGCATACTCCCTCCACCAACCAGAAAGCAGTTCTTCCTCTCTCTACCAATCCATACACAACACAGAATCTCACTAAAGGTCACCAGGGTCATGATTGAAATTAAAGAGAAATACAAACGAAATATTCAAGTATACATTTCATAAAATGACCTGCAAGAAAGATGCTTCAATGGCTAGAGAATCTCTCATGCCAAAACGAAAATAGTCACTCTTGCCTACAATCTCTGTTCGCGGGAGTGAAGCTGCCAACTCTGTTACAAAAAAAAAAAAAACAATTGCTTATGAACGCGGCATTCATGAAGAGGAACATGTGTCTCCAGAATCCGGATGCATAGAGAAACAGTTACTATTACTGTAAATGCAATGCGAGTCCTGAATTGAAATCCTAAAACCCTAGGAATGGGATTAGACAGTTACCGTTGGGAGCCAGAGGGATCTTACAAAAGTACCACCTAACATCACCGCCATCAGAGGGGCTACTCGTCTGCGCCAAATACTTCTGCCTTGCTTTGGAGTGTTCGATCACGTCCTCCAATCTCGCAATGTTAGAAGGCGTGTTCTTCAGCAAGTCCGGCCGAAGCTCTTCCCCTTCCGCCATCGCCACCGCCACCGTCGTTTCCTCCGCCACCAAGCAAAGAAGCCTTTGCTTCCACTCTGCCACCCCTCTCTCTTCTAGATGTTTCAATAATTAGTATTATAATTGTGATCATAAAGAAGAAGAAGAAGAATAAATAGTAAAATCAGCAAATAAAGGAATTGAATTCAATGTGACAACACCTTACCCTCTTCGTCTGTTTCTCCTAATCTTCTTCTTCTCTTTTAACCCTTCTTCCTAACAATTCTCACTCTAAAGCATCTCTTCAGTTTAATTAAATTAAATTAAATTAAATATTAAATATACTAACAACTACACATTAATGTTTTAAACAACTTTTATTTCATCACAAACAAATTCCGTTATTAATGGGAGATATATTCCATGCAACAAACACATAAAAAAATAATCATATTTATTATCCGTACATTGAAACTTTATTCTTGATTATCTTTAACAGGAAAAGATACGAGGTTATTGAAAACAAAATCACAAAGAAATAAATAAGTAACAGAATAATACATTATTGAATTATTAGTCAATATAATATAATAACGAATCAATGAAAATAATTAGATTTCAAAAACTATTTATGGCGAATAGTTTGTATCTATACATGTAATAGATTTTATTCAGTTAAAAATAAATAAAAAGTCATATTCCACAATGGATTGTATATACATATTCTTTTAATATATATACTTTAAAAATATTATAATTAACTATATAATTTTGTTATGTTTCTTCACACGTTTCGTTCTAATATTTCAAAATAAGTTTTAAACAGTGCAACATTAGTATAATAATAAAATTATTTATTTTAAATACTATTCAATAAAACTCCAAGTTTAATCCTTGAAAAAAATAACAAGCAGTTAGACTTTACTTATTAAATTAATTATCCGTTAATAAAGAAAGAAGTATATTTACTTCCATTATTTTGCTACCAATCAAAGAGGGCATTTATTATTTCTTTCAAAATTCTTAATAATAATTTATATTTTGATATAAATTATTAAAAATAAAATATTAACATAAAAATAAAATTATAATCATAATAAAAAAAGTGATAGTCTATATAACATAGACACGAATATGACATTGACATAGATACGACATTGACATAAATACGACATTAACACAGATACGATATTGACACGGATACGACATTGATATAAATACGACATTATAGATACAACATTGAAGATACCTATAATCTTTTAAAAACGGACGATAAAAAATATAAATTTATACATTATATAATTTTAAATTGATAATAAAAATTTATTAAAAAAAAAAAGTATGTTTTAGTATTTTTTTTAAACGATACAAAATAATTTATTTCTTATTTTTTAATTATAATAAAGTTTTATATAATAAATTTAATTTTTTTTTAAAATAATATATTTATTAATTTTCAAATTATATTAAAATCGTATTATAAATATAAAAAAAATAATAAATATTTTTAAAATTTAAAAACACCAGTATTATATTCAGTCTCTGAAGCCTTTTATCGGCTAATCCCTACCTATCTACGCTCTCTCTCGACTCGCACACCCTGCTGCCTCATTCTCGCCGGCGATTTTCTCCGCTCCATCGCCGGAATCCACCGGCCGCCACTTCGACCAGAGCCTCCGGTTCGTTCTCGTTCTCCGTCGCGTCATCTATTACTGGTTGCTGTCTGCATTTTGGTACCGAATCAGAAAACGCTAACACTCTCCACCACTCGTTCTCGTCGGCGATTTGATTTGAGGAACAGATGAGTTGCTCTTCCGGAAAAGTATTATCAGTATGTGCATCACTCTCTTCTCCGCTGCCTCCGTCTCGCACGCCCAATTCCACTTCTAATTCCCTTTCATTCTCATCGCTTTCTTCATTTCCCTCATTACCTTTAACTGCATCTCGCTCCTCTAGAAACCCTCCCAATCCTTCACTCTCTCAGGTAACAATAAATTGATCCGTTTCTTCATGTCTTATATCTTAGAAATGATAAGTATATTCATATTCATATCCGTGTTGAATGAATGTGTTCCGTGTTCTATATTTTAGAGATAATACCTATATTCATATCCATATTCATGTTTGTATCGTGTCTATTTATATACTATTAACATACTGCTGTGGAAAGATAAGAGATGAAGAATAGAAAAAGAAAAGATGTAGTCATAGTATTACTTCCTTCAACATGAAACTACTAGAGTTTTCAATAGCAGAGTCCATGATTATACAAATATTGGTTTCAGGCTCCACTCATAATCATGTAATTGAGAGGTTGTTCTCTAGATCTTGCACTTTTCCGGATTGATGTTGTCATATAAGATTAGAGCAATACAGCAGCAAGGTTATTTTAGAATATTGTTCTTGTTATTGTTAACCAATCAAAGACATTGTAGAAGGAGGATCCTACTCTACACTTTATTCAGTTTGGGCTATGAACTTCTGTTAGGGGTTGTGAATTATGAAATCTAGACATTTGACATGAAGAAAAAGAGTTTATGCTCTAAATATTTTTCCCTTGACATGTGTAGGATTCTTTCATTCGAGCTGCCTATACCCGAAGATCTCGTGGTGAAGCTGCAAAGAAGCCGAACAGGAAATCATGGAAGCAGAGGACAGATATGTACATGAGACCATTCTTGCTGAATGTTTTCTTCTCAAAAAGGTTTATTCATGCCAAAGTGGTACACCGTGGAACAAGCAAAGTCATATGTGTGGCTACCACAAACGCCAAGGATCTTCGAAACTCCCTTCCATCCTTGATTGATCACAACGCATGTAGAGTTGTTGGAAGGCTTATTGCTGAGCGATCAATGGAAGCTGATGTATACGCAGTGGCCTATGAACCAAGAAAGGATGAAAGAATTGAAGGTAGACTAGGGATCGTTCTTGATACTATTAAGGAAAACGGTATTCTTTTTGCTTGACCTCATTTTGTAGGACTTGTTGTAGTGTAACAAATGTATTTTGATTGTTTATGGTTCATTTCTGCATTAGTTTGCTAATTGATGAATTAAAATTGTGTGCTTCCTTTGTTTGTTATTTTGAGTTTCTAGCATTTTTCATGTCCAAACAAAGTGTAGGTGTCATACTAAGATCACTTCATATGTAGTTATTTTGTATCTTATCCTTTATCGTGTAAGCTACATTCGTATAAGATATACATAATGTATTATCTATTTCAACTAGATGAACAATGCAGATGAGTTTAGACTTTCACAAAATTCCAATAATTAATTTCAAGTGCAAGTAGACTGTGGAACTTGGATTACTTGTTCAAACTTGGAGAGTTTCTTCCTGCACCTTTCCATTTTTCTTTCACCCTACATTCTTTGAAATATTGAAATTACCCTTTTAACAGTTTTTGGTGATTTCTGAGTAAGGGTTCTGTAAGCAAAACTTATTTCTAAAATAGGAGTTTCCTGAGCAAATGTTTCCAGAATAGAAAATAAAAAATTTGAAAGACAAAAAAATCATTCTGAAATATCTTTCTGAAACACATTTTTTTATTTCTAGATTGGGAAATCTGAAATTAATAAAATATGTTCTGGAAACAATCCAGAAATCATTTTTAAAATGGGTAGAACAGTCTTATTTAAAAATGATGGAGTGCTGGAAGAAACAGCCTCAAACTTTATATACTCCAAAACAAACAAATTAATTAAAACCTGTAATTAGCACGACACCTTCTAAAAAAAGTTATATATGCATTCACCTTTCTGGAAATCATTTTATTAAACAACAGAATTCTGACCTTAGTATCAATTACATGAATCGCTATTGAGCTTGATAGTGACTGAAAAGAAAACATATCAGGCATAACTGATGATGACGGAGAAAATAATGCAACAGCTTGTACGAGGTACAAACAAGTAATTGCAAGAAAACATATTTCTTTGTTCGTAGATTGTGTTTCTACAATTTTTGCTAAAAACAATGGATGACAAAATGAGTTTTATTAAAAAAAAAATAACACTTGGGAATTATGTAATCTACTAATAATTTATTGACAAGTGTATCAAATCCTAAAAGTAGTAATATTCAAATTCATTTCTGTTAGATGAGGTTTGTGGTCGCTAGTTTGTTAAGTATTTGTTTGTATCAAGACATGGTATTGACAAAAATTCTTGAAGAACTACACTTCAAACAAATAAAATGCAAGTATAATTTTTTTTTGACAATAACTCAATAAAAAACTATAAAAAAATCCAATCATATGAAAAAAAGAAAGAAATATGTTGATGTGAAATTATATTTCTTGATTTTTTTTTGCAAAGAAATAACTATTGTTCTAATTTACTGATGATAAAAAAACAAAGACTTTAAAAAGATCGTCATTATCAAAGTTTAAAGGTTTAACTAATTAATTGAAATCTCCATGGAATTAATATTTTAAATTGATATAAGCATGTATGAATTCCTATAAAAACTTATTTATTTTATTTTAATTCAATAAATCGAATTAGTCATTACTGATCTAACTATTATTATTATTAGGATATTACTATACTTCACTGTAATGATGCACACTGCACTATCCTACTTTGATATCTTTATTTTTTTCCAATTTTTATTACTTAATATATTTTATTAGATAACGTTATAATCTCTTAAAATGGTTGACTAAGTTGTTAAATTTGTGTCAGATAATTATGCTTTAACTTAATATTTTAGTATTAATGATTTTCATTCCTACACGTACATTATATTATACCACAAAAATAGTATATAATTTGTTTAGACGTTTTTAACATAACAAAAACATAATGTTACTGAAAACAAATTACCAAATGAAAAAAAGCAAAAATAAATGACAAAAGGATATATGATTGAATTTGAATAAACAAAAAAAAATTACATTAACTTAACTTTTCTTTTTTTAGGTTACAAATCCAATGCAAAATATAATAAAGGAAAGTAAGATCAGAAACTATCAAAACAAAAAAGATGAAAACATCAGAAATTCATTTAAGATGAAAACATGTCTTTCATTTGGAAATACATCACAGGAAGAAGTTTATAATACCTTTTAACTGAAAAAATATTCTAAAATAAAAAAATGTGTAATTAAACCATACATACAGAAAAAATTACGTAAAAGAAATCAAATTATTTAAAAGTTGACATATTTTTAGTAACAAATCTAAAGTATAACATATACATGTGTATACATATCATCAAACTATTATCAGTCAATATAATTTAATAACGAATTAATGAAAACAATTAAATTTAAAAAACTGATTATAGTAAATATTTTTTTGGATGTTCATTGAAAAAAAACTCTTTTTTTTTCCAAAAAATATTGAATTTTTTAAAAATATTTTTGTTCAAACTGGCGAAAGTTTTTATCTATAAATGTATTTTATCCATTTTAAAAAATCATATCATAATGCTTCTTTATAATTGATTATAGTTTGTTTTAATACACAAATATATACATATAATAATAATTAAAAGAGAACATTATAAATTATTATTATATAATTACGTTATGCTTCTTCACGCATTTCATTCCTCATATTCAAAATAAAAAACAAGTCCTCAGACTTTGCTTTTTAAATCAAATTAAATTAAAATAAAACATTCACATACTATTTAGATAATGTTGATTAATAAACAAAGAATTCTCTCATATTAGTTTATTAGTAGGTAGGATCCCCAATCCTAAATTCTAAACCCTAAACACCATTTTTCATCTAAATAGTTAATAACGAAACTAATTAATGATTTAGTATTAATTAATCTGTTTTTATTGACTTAATAATTATAAAAAATCCACAATAATTATATAAATAAACACAAACGTAAAATAATCAGGTATCTTATCGTCTAATACTGAACTTTAAGTGTCGAATTGTCGAAGTATGTTTTATACGTATCATATAAGTCTGACATTCATGAAAACGTAGAGTGGAATAACTAAAGTTGTAGGAATTCAATATAATACCAACCCAAAAATTGAATAGTTCTCATTAGTTACAATCTAACAAATACCAATTAATATTTTAAAATAAAAGTTCAATAATAATATAATATAATATATATATATATATATATATATATCTATATAAATATAATTTTGAATGGTTAACCGGTAACTGGTTGAGTTGATAGCAAACTTTTGGGTCACAAATTGATGACCGGAAACGATGTGCAAAAAATTAGACCAGACAATTTTTATTTATTTATTTGATTTCTTAAAAATAAAATTAGGAACTGCAAAAAATAAAAATAAAAAAGGGAAAAATTGAAAGTTGTACATTACTCACTTTCTCTCCTCCTCTCTCGACTAATCCCTAGCTATTGACGGACTCTCTCTCTCTCTCTCTCTCTCCACTCCCACACTCTGCCGCCTTCTTCTCGCCGGCGATTTTCTCCGCTCCGGCACCGCCCTCCACCGTCGATCACTTCGAACCGCACCCTCCGGTTCGTTCTCATTCTCCACTCCCTTCCCTCTTCATTCATCTTCTTCAATTTATTCTTCCCCGCACCGCTTGATCTATTATTGCTTGCTGTCTGCATTTTGGTACCGATTCAGAAAATCTATTTTCATTGTTATTTTCTCAATTCATACATCTGTCATTCCAATCCCATATCCAGGGTTCATGAATCCTTTAACTTCGCATATTACAATGGAGCTTTAATAGCGATTCGAAATTCACGATTTGCTTCTTTTGTTTAATCGTTCCTTTCAATATTTACACTCTCGCGTTTTCCCTTAGGTATATGCAACTCTTCGCAATCCGTTTTTACTCGCAATTTATTGCTGAACTTGCTCTTTTCCTTTTGCGTATAATGACCGTTTAGTAAGATCACTCTATAATGCCAGAGAGAATAAAAACCAATCGATTTTTATGGTGGATGAAATGCGCATAAAGATAGAAAACTCCTAACTGGTGGCTTTGCTGAAGAACCAATTAGTGGCAGCAACAAAAACTAATGTGGCTGCAAGTTGGGCATTTGCTCATGTGTTATTTAGCCGCTAGTATTACTGTCATCTTTATCTTATTCAAGAGGAATATTCTTTTTTATTAGCATAGGTTAACATAGAGTACGGTGGGGAGGGTGACATATACTACTGCAGTTTAAAATTAGAAGAATATAGCAAGCCACATAAGTTAGAAGTTCTAATGAAGCAGCATAGATCATTTATATTTTTTTTTGTCAGATTTACCCCAAAAACAACCATGAGGAGAGCACTGAAGCGAAGCCACAAACCAGATCCTACCCCCGTTACAAATTAAGCAGCCAAGGTATGCATTTGAAGATATGGACATTACTTTATGTCCATGTGCACCATAAAACTGAACATTTTGATCAAATATTGTGTCTGTATCCTTGCTAAAGCCAAATCCTTAAAAGTGCTTTATGGGACACTGTTGAAAGCACTAATGCCGACTGAAATTCCTGCGGCAGAACCCAAAGGTATGGACATGCATAAAGGATATAACTCCATCAACGGTTTGGTTGTTGCATGGTTTCTACTTTGTAACAATCCTGGGTCGTACTATAATCCCCCTCCGTTTGCATATGGATTTATGCATAGTTTTCTATAGGTTGAAGGACGCTAGTATTTTTATCACTTTTATATATATACCTAGTTTATTGTTTGACATGCCTGTCTATAACAGAGTCACTCAATGTTAACCAAGATCATCTACTATATTGTTTCATAAGAGAGTTACTGGCTCACAATGCCAAAAAACAAATGATCAGCAATTCCATAATATATCTGCTCACAAGACGAAGGAGCTTTGTGAATCATGCATATTTCCAACAAGTCATTTGTATTATTCCTATCAAGTATCACTTTCAGGTAGAGTCTATAGTTATTTGGAAAATTGCAAATAAAAAATATTGGCATTTCCATGATGTTAAGTGTCTCTAGCCCTAGGAATGACTACAAAGTGTATGGCTTGATGTTACTAAAGTAATTTATGTCTTTGATAATATTCATATATAATATGTGGATGCAGATTGCTGAAGGTATAAAGTACTTTGATGCATTGTTGCAAAAAAGTACTATCCATGCTTTTATTCGATAGCATATTTTTTGGTTGGTACTGTAGATCTTAGGCCAAGGGATCAAAGCATTTGGAATGATTTGCTATGGCCCAGCAGTCATCTAGGCTCCAGCGTTTGCTTACTCTCCTGGACAGTATCCTTCACAATTTCCTTATTTTTACATTTACTTAATCTTTTATTTAATTTTCTCCTGAATTTTCTTTAACTAAACTTTTTTAAAGCTGGGTCAACCCAAGCTACAAGGTTGACCGCTGCTCGTCAGATAGGGGACATTGCAAAATCACACCCTCAAGACTTGACCAGTCTTCTCAAGAAGGTATCAGTTTTGCTAAATTTCTATTAACATTGTTTTGTTGTAATATGTTCTGTTATGCACCGTCTTCATTGTATGGCAATTATGTTGTGTACTTTGGTGTAAAACAAAATTGGCAATGTAGTGTACTCTTTCATCTCTGTGTCTCTGCTATCAAAAAAATTTGTTGGTAGATGGCTCTATGTTTAAATGTTGAGATATAAAACCATTCCTTGACCTGCTTGTAATGGTTCAAGCTTTTGGAATATTTTTTTGACATGTTTTTTTAGCCTCTTTCATGCAGTAAATAAGATTAAAGTTCTTAATTCTTGCTTGCTGCTTTTTTTTTTAATAAATAAAATTTCAGCACAAGGTGATGACTGCCTGCTTTTGTAATAAGAGCAGGTTAGTGTTGAAACATCATCTAATAAAATTTCAGCACAAGGTGATGACTGCCTGCTTTAAGTTCAAAGTGTTTTGAAAGCTATGCAAGATAATCATTAAATACTAATGATTGTTTCTTTTATTTAATATTCATAGCGATAATGGGTATTAACACCCTGTGTTCATGTGATGCTTAGGTTTCTCAATACCTCCGCAGTAAAAATTGGGATACACGAGTTGCAGCTGCTCATGCAATTGGATCAATCGCTGAGAATGTTAAGCACATAAGTTTGACTGAACTTTTTGCTTCTGTTATATCACAAATGAGTGAGAATGGGATATCTTGTAGCATTGAGGATCTTTGTGCATGGCCGTATTTACAATCAAAACTTACAGGAAGCGCATTTAGAAGGTTGTACGGAGAATATTCTTTGACAATTTTTTGTTGTTGCATAAAAAATATTTCTATTTGAGAAAAAAAGAGGATGGTACAGGTAAGGGGAGTAATCCTTCAACATAGAAAATTAAAATAATAAAAAACAAAAAACTGGCAGTGCTCACCAGGCTGCCCAATTCTTTGCTTATAAAAGCTGGAAATATCTTCAAACAACTGTTGGCTGAATACTGAAGAGAAGAATCAGCAAAAATTATATGAAACAGGTTCAAGGGCAAAAAGACATCTTTAAAACTTGCGACTTTGTACTCCAGTCTGTTGGACCAAAGAATTGCACAATGTTTGTGTTTTAGCCCAATGTTTTTTCCCAAACCCGTGTACTGAATGAACTACAACAATCTGCTCCAAATTAAATTGCATCTAGAGAGTACCATGAACTGAAAAGTTATAACTTGATATTGTTTGAAAATAGTTTAACCATGCTTCTATTATGACAAGTACATTTTATTTGGAAGATATTGACTTTGTCCCTTGACGACAGCTTTGATATGAGCAAGGTGCTTGAATTTGGTGCCTTATTAGCATCAGGGGGTCAGGTAAATCAATATACTCTCTCTCTCACACATGAATATTTTATCACTTGTTGTCAATATGTTAGGATTAAAAAATACCATATTAATTGCTTTCCTTCTTCCAAAAGAAATAGTACAGACAGAAGTAATGTAAATGGTCTAGGAGTAAGGACTATAGTAGTAACGTGAAAATGTACTTCTCTACTTTGCAAAACTTTTATAAATCTAAATCTGTTTCTTCCGTCTAATAATTGATATTAGCCTTGATGGCAATCTAGATTTCCATAAAAAGGATCAAGCACGAAATGAAAGCATGTGTTGCGGAATACCAAAGAGTCGGATCCTTCCTTCCAATGGTTTCCATGAAATTTTTTAGTGATTATTTTAATGCAATTACATTATATTAGAATTAGATGTTTCTAGATACTACATTGATTATGAAAGTGTAAGAGAAGCTCTTGCAATCAAGTTCTCATAGAGCCAGCCTATAAATGTATTTCTATACTTCAATTTAATTCCTTTTGAGGTTTTCTATTTTCATTATTGCATGTGCGCTATTGCAAAAGTATTTTATGTCTTGTTCCATTTCAGGAATATGATATTGGAAATGATAATATAAAGAACCCGAAGGAGCGATTGGTTCGACAGAAGCAAAGTCTTCGCCGTCGTTTAGGTTAGTAAGAATGCCTTGTGATGTAGTATCTAATTGGCCAGTAAGTGCTATTAAAATGATGACTAATAAATAAGTTGTTGATTGCTAAACTTGTATGACATATTCTTATTCATTATCTGCTCTAGTGGATGTGACAATTGTTGAGAAGTTGATTTGTTGGCAATGACATTGTATTATGGGGTTTAATAAAAGAAGGACTCACCATAGATGCTCAATGCTTTGATGCTCCTTTTACTTTCCACATCTATAGTAGTTGAATCAAGGCATTAATTAAGTTTCTATTCACTTATGAATCTATTTGTTTAAGTGCTTTTCTAATTTAAAAACTGCATCATTATTTTTTGATTATGTTCTTATAAAGCTCAAGCATATAAAAAAGCATTTGCGGGCTTTCTATAGAAGCTGATTAGGGCTTTCTATAGAAGCTGAGTAGTTTATGCAAAACACACTCAAAGAAAACTATATCATTGAATTTGCTTGCCCACTTGCCAAGCTTAAACTAATTCTGCCTAAGTTTATGTCCTTGTGATTCAAGAAGTTGCTCTCGATTAATGTAGGTTTGGATGTCTGTGAACAATTTATGGATATCAGTGATGTCATAAGAGACGAAGATCTTATGGTGTCGAAATCAGACTCACATCTGAATGGGATTGATGGTAGAGTTTTTACTTCTTGTTCTGCTCATAACATCCAGAAAATGGTGGTAAACATGGTTCCTAGTGTCAAATCAAAGTGGCCAAGCGCAAGAGAATTGAATCTTTTAAAGCGTAAAGCGAAAATAAACTCAAAGGACCAAACAAAAACCTGGTGTGAAGATGGAGGTACAGAGGCATCAGGTGCTCAAAGTTTGACTTCAAAAGGCACATGTCCTGATTCACTGAATTACAGTAAGGTAGTATTCTGTTTTGCACATTAGTTAAATGATAGTTTTTGGCCTCAAGGGCATCCCTATGATTTCATTGCACTACTACAGTCATTGGTGGTAGCAAATGATTTTTAATTATTATAATTTTTAAACATTTGTTGGTTGTTGTTATTGTTATTGGTGGTGTTATCCTATTATTATTGTTGTATGATACAACCTTTTACACCTAAACAGTAGAACAAGCTTTGGTCTGTTGGTGTCTTGGAAAATGCTATCTTATCGTTGGTAGTTGAATCAAGATACAAATTATGTATCAGAGAGGTTATATTGTGAATTGTGAATTGTTTCGTATTGTGAATTATTAGATTTATAAACATTAAAAAATGTAACATATACTTGAATTCATAAGATATGTAAACATGCAAAGATACAATTAATAACAAAACAACCTCATAGTAGAAAAGAGTGTTGTATCTACATGTATTTACTGTACAATTTCAGCAACACAACCTTAAAAATAAGTGTAGTTGCTGCATAAATATATGGCATGGCTGGTTTTGCATCACCATCTATAAGCATCAACACTTTTGCAAGCAGTTTCACACATTTTAGAAAATGTAATTGATCTCCAAAATCTGCCATCACTTAACACTATTCATCACTTGCTTGCCCTCAGTTTTAGTAGCACGTGGACTAGTGGCCCATTCTTTACTTTTCAACAACTTCACAAATATTTCCTTCACCTCATTTGGGACACCACAAGAAGGAATAACATATTTCTTTTGTTCCAGCAAGATGATGCTTCTTCCTTACTATGCCACCCCTACAAGCATGTCAACAAAATTACATCTTACTTGTAGTCTATTTATAGGAAGACTTTCACAATAGTTCTAAGTAATATCACAGTCCCTCTTTGATTTACCATTTTTGAAAAGCAAGACTGCCGCAAAAAACTCAGTAACGCTGTCCACTCCTCCCTTGTCTTTCGCTCCTATCATGACTCCCGTTGTCCTGCTGTCTCGCTCCTCCCACTCCTCCTGCCGTTTGCTCCTTTGCTGTTCCGCAGGTCCACTCTTTCATTAAGTTTGAGCTGTTGGAGGAGAAGCAAAGGAGTTGCAGGTCAGTTCGTGGTTAAAAAAAAACTAAAGTTAGGTTTTTACCAAACCGAGTTGCGAGACCCGACCCAGTGTGCGGTAAAACCCAAATGGAAATTTATTGCTATTTAGGACATGATACAAACTCAATTTGTGATTCTGTGAACAATTTGTACGATACAACTGCACATGAGTAAAAACAAGTGTTTTAGCTATTTGTATCGTGAGAGAGAAGGATCGTATAGTACGATTCGTATCGTGTATCGCATGATACCTACTACCATGATCTTATCTTCTAAATTGTTGATACACAAATAGATTCATTTTTCATCTAGAATGACAAGGCATGATTTGGAATTATTTTCATGCATCATTTTGTATAGGTATTCATGGATGTTAATCACGACGATGATGGCTTCGAGCATGATGGGGATGGGCAATGGCCTTTCCACACTTTTGTTGAGCAACTTATTATAGATATGTTTGATTCTGGTAAACATTTTTCCCTTTGTCACTTTTTGTACCATGATGCTTTATCTACTGCTGTATTTTCACATTTATTTATGTTCTTTGAATGCTTATATATCAAATGCTGTTGGCAGTTTGGGAGATACGACATGGTAGCGTGATGGCACTGAGAGAGATTTTAGCACATCAAGGTGCTTCTGCTGGAGTATTTAAACCTGACTCACACATGGGTGGGACCCTGTTTATTGAATTAGAAGACAAAAGTATGCCAAGCACATTGAAGAGAGAGAGGGAAATTGATTTAAATATGCACGTTTCAGCTGATGAGTTTGATTCAAACCTGAAGAGGCCAAAACTTGAAGATGTATCATCATCAACCTTTATGGATAGTGTGATGACTTGCAACAATGAAGGTGATATTAAAATCAGCATTACTTCTGAAACCCATGGATGCAATTTAACATTGGATTACGGGAATGGGCAATTTAATGGTAATTCCAATGACATGGATCTGGAGTCTCAACCTGATGGCTCACATGATGCATGCAAAGAGTCTGCTAGTATAGCAGAACAGAAGGTTCATTTTGATGACAATAAGATGCCCCCTGGAAATCTTATTGCGCTGAGAAATCTTCCTCAGAACTGCGAGCTGATGAACTCTGTTAAAGTGGCTAGAAGTTCCTGGCTTCAAAACTGTGAATTTCTTCAAGATTGTGTGATACGCTTTTTGTGCGTGTTGTCACTAGATCGGTATGATATTTTTCGTTCTTTTATTTCTTTTAATGAACGAACTAGATCCTGTTGAACTTCGGTTTATGTAACTGATTCCAAAGTGCTGTACTTCTATATCCTATTGATGACTCTTTTCTTAAATAGATACCTCAAAGCTGTCTCTTATTCTGCAAGTTTCTTTGTTCATTTTATTTTATTTCAGCTTTGGAGATTATGTATCTGATCAGGTTGTTGCTCCAGTGCGTGAAACCTGTGCACAGGCTTTAGGTGCTGCATTTAAGTATATGCATCCTGCATTAGTAAATGAAACATTGAACATATTGTTGGGAATGCAGGTAAACATGGTTTAATGCTGCAAGTTATTTCCTTTTAATAATGTAATGTACAATGCTTAAAGATGCATTTTGCTTTTTTAGATTATCTCTGTGCTTTTCCTCCTTGAAGCAATTTCCTTTTCTGATGGGTTTTGGTTTGTGTCTTCTTAGTTTTGTTTTTAATCTTTATGCTTCTGTTGTTGCCTTTTGTTCAGTGTAGGCCAGAATGGGAGATTCGTCATGGCAGTCTTCTTGGTATAAAATATTTGGTTGCTGTTCGGCAGGTGCATATCTATTTTCTGTCATTTATCTTTGATACTCTTTCTGTCTATCTATATTGGCACTGTTGATCTACTGAAGCCTAATGTACTTCTCATATGTGTGCAAATATATTTTGAAAACTATAAATCAGCAACATGAAAATGAATGACTTTCAAACTATTCTAGCTCAAGACATTTTTGTGTGTGTTTATTGCCAATATCTCTTTGATTGGGTTTCATTGTTTTGCCAACATGTATAGCTGTTTAATGTATCACCAAGTCTGTGATGATTGAATTTAATGCTTGACTTGAGTGGTGATGTCAACTGTTTATATGTTCAAATTGAAATTATGTCTATGAAGGATTTAAATGTAATACCCAAAGAATATAAACAGTAGGGAAAAGTCCCTCATCCAATTCAGTAGTAGTTAGTTCTTGAGTGGAGAGCCTACACCATTTGAATCATCTATATAACCCTGAAGAAAGAAAAAATATCTATATCTGAGGGTGTAGGGTGTTGTTCCATTTATGAAAACCTATTAGTGTTTTCTTAATCGATGTGCTGCTTTGTTTTTTACTGCTTAAAATTCAAGAGAGGTTTTGTATTGATCTTTCTGGCTTTTTGTTTTGCTTGATTTGTCTTTTACTGATGCTAGGAGATGCTTTCTGATTTGCTTGGACGAGTTCTTCCTGCTTGTAGATCTGGGTTGGAGGACCCAGATGATGATGTCCGGGCAGTTGCTGCTGATGCTTTAATACCTGCTGCATCTGCAATTGTTTCCTTGCAGGGTCAAACATTGCATTCCATTGTGATGCTTTTATGGGATATATTGCTTGACTTGGATGATTTAAGTCCGTCCACCAGCAGGTATTTTACTGGCTAAAGTTTTGGTAGTTACCTGTACAGTCTTAAATTTTTGGAATTACTGATTATTAAAAATTAAAAGTTAAATGTAATATAAAAAGTAATCAGTACTCTTATTTTTATATGATTGCTCAATTAATAGTCTTTCTTTAGGTATAGAATGATAGACATATGATTATGAAATAAAAATTATACTTAATTACATTCTTAAAATAATATTCTGTGAACAAAATGTAATGATTATTTAAGAAAAAGAATATAAAAGTTTAGTCATGTCATAGTATATTAAAAATAAAATAAAAATATATGTAACTATCTTATTAATGGAAAGTAGTAAATACATTACTTAATTAAATTATGCTGTTAAAAATAATCTAATTATCTTAATTTAAAATGTTTTTTGTTACCCTTATTGTCTTAATATTTTTTATTACCCTAAATGTCAGGGGTTTAAAAGTAATACAAAATTATTCAAGGACTAAAAGAAGATAGAACAATCTCTGCATGGGTTTAAAACATATTAAAACCTTTTTTTAATTATCATTTGCTAAACTAATAGCATAACTTTGTTTGCCAATTAAATGTGATGCATTCCCATTGTTTATAACAGTAGTTTGATCATGCCATGTTTTTTGTGATAAATTTTTTGAAGTAGCTGAATCTGAATACTCACATCAACACAAGACCATAATTTATTTTAGTTCAGAGGTTATGCTGAGAATAAATGGTTTTTATAATTTCAAAGAGAAGTTTCCCTCTAATTCTAGGTTTTGCACTATAGTTTTATATTGTAGAGAGGCCAAACCATCGTTATACAATAATATATTGGTATTAATTTGTTAATTATCTGTTTGCAGTGTAATGAATCTGCTGGCAGAAATCTATTCTCAAGAAGAAATGGCGCCAAATATGTATGAAGTTTTTAGATTGGGAGACAAAGAAATGGAAAATGGAGGAGGTGGTTGTGGTGATGACGATGGAGAAGAAAATCCTTATGTGCTTTCAACATTGGCACAACGTTTGTGGCCCTTTATGAGGCACAGTATCACATCTGTTCGTTATTCTGCAATACGGACTTTGGTATATATTTTCTTTCTTGGATGTTTAGTGAAAAAATTGAATCACATCTTATGAAATGTATTTATCAAATGGTTTCTTTCTCACAAAAGGTGGTACACGTGTTGATGTCGTGCCATAAATTTTCTATCTTCAGGAGAGGCTACTTGAAGCTGGATATAAAAGAAGCATGTCTGAGTTGTCTGGTGCTTCATTCTGGCCCTCTTCTATATTTGGAGATACCCTTAGAATCGTATTCCAGAATCTGCTATTAGAAACAAATGAGGATATTTTGCATTGTTCTGAGAGAGTTTGGAGTCTCCTTGTTCAGGTATATCAGATTTAATGTTGTATTGAGGACGAGAGAAGGTTTATTTAATCTGGTTTCACATTCTGTCAGCTTATCTGATGCAGAGATAAACATGTTTTCAGGACTATACGTTGATTGTTAAGAGAAATTAGTTTATATGGCTTCAGAAATCATGTACAGTAGTATTTTAAAATAAGTTGTAAAATTACATGCGTACTGTTTGGTTCTGAGGACAGAAATTGAGAAGATAGAAATAAAGAAGTTCTGAAAAGAGGTCTAGGTAGAAATAAGATTGCATATTTAGTTGTTTGGTGGACTAGAAATAGGTGAGAAATAAAGAGAAAGAATTTTGAAAGTTATGTAATTTGATTGATTTGATAGGAAGTCAGGATAGAGATAGATGAATAAAAATAGGTGGGAAATAGTACAGTGGGTTCCACTATTATTTTATTTATTTATTTTCTTTTCTTTTTCAACCAACCAACCAAAAGTAGTTCTCTCCCTCCACTATACGAAACAAGGGATAATTCTTACCAGAATATTGTGGGATCTGTTGTGGGTTGCTTCGAAACCAGTTGGTATAGATGTTGGTCTTGTTATCCTAGCAACGTAGTCATGTTACACTTTTGAGCTATTATTGCAACAATCTCTTTCAAGCAGGATATAAATCACGTTTACATGTTTCTTAGAACTGTAGCCAATCCTGGACCTCTAGGAGGCTTTGTAAATATGTGCTAGCTGGCTGGTCATTTGAGTTGATGAAGCTACTAAAAATGCACCTTTACATGATATTTCTTGGATTAGACTACAATCCATCTCTATGTATCTAGTTTTGATAATGGCCTGGTTTGTTTGTGCTTACTAGTGTCTTTTAATAAATAAACAGATTTCATATTTTTAATGTGTTTAATCTACTTATTTTAAGAATATACATTTTTCTGTTTTTTTATTAAGCACATTCTGTCCGCTTAAATAAGTGAGTTTTTTTAGAATTGTTTTTTTAAAGAATATTTATTTTAAGCTTAAATAGACTCTCTGTAACTTTGTTTTTTTTTGTATTATATTTTTTACATCAAAATATTTTATGTTGAAAGTTTGCTTTGTTTCAAGTCCATCTTCCCAATGCATTATGTTTCTAGCCAATCATTGTTGTGGTGTAATAAATGTTCAAGATGGTTCATTTTTTCTGTAGGATTTTCTGCTTACCTCATCCCTTGAGGCCCTAAAAAGTGATTGTTTAGTCTTCCACCTTTGGTCATGGTTGTTTAATTTTCATGTAAATACATTGAATTGATATCTCTATTTTCTAATCCATCTAGTTGTCTTCCTTATTAATGGCAGTGTTCTATGGAGGACTTGGAGATGGCTGCAAGTTCTTATGGGGCTTCTTGGATAGAACTTGCATCTACCCCATTTGGATCAGCATTAGATGCATCAAAGATGTACTGGCCTGTTGCCTTTCCACGAAAAAGTCAAATTAGAGCAGCTGCTAAAATGAGAGCTGCAAAAATTGAAAATGAATGTGGTGTGGAATTTAGTCTTGATTCTATTAAAGGAACTATTCCACACGATAGAAATGGAGATGTTCCCATGAATTCTGTTAAGATGGTCGTTGGTGCTGATGTGGACACTTCTGTTACTCATACCCGAGTAGTTACAGCAACTGCTTTGGGATATTTTGCTTCTAAGCTGCCAGCGGGTTCTTTAAAATATGTGATTGATCCACTGTGGAGCTCCCTAACCTCTTTATCTGGTGTCCAACGCCAGGTATGTATTTGTGTACAATAAATATATAGCTAAGCAAACTTCAGCCTTCCCCACCTGCCTTTAATATTTTCTATTGTATTTAGGTTGCATCTATGGTACTTATTTCTTGGTTCAAGGAGATTAAGATCAGAAATTTGTCCAAAAACCTTGATGGTATCCCTGGTGCCCTCAAAGGTTGGTTGCTGGACTTATTAGCATGTTCTGACCCAGCATTCCCGACAAAAGATTCACTTCTTCCTTATGCTGAGCTTTCCAGAACTTATGCAAAGATGCGCAGTGAGGCTGGTCAATTACTAAATGTAGTCAAGTCTTCTGGTATGTTTGATGAGTTATTGACAGCAACACAAATTGAGTTGGATCGCTTGAGTGTGGATGATGCCATTGGTTTTGCTTCAAAAATTCCAGCTTTGTGTAATGATAGTTCTGCAAATGAATCCTTGGCAAAGAACATCATGGATGATATTGAGTCCTCCAAACAGAGACTCTTGACAACTTCTGGATATTTAAAATGTGTTCAGGTATACTTAAAAAATTATTATTTTGAACTTTCTTGAAGTGGTAGGTATTACATGATTTGTATTTCATGTGCTTTAAGTTGCCCTCAATGATTTTGACTTGCTTATGGTTCATCTGATGATTTGCAGAGCAACTTGCATGTTACAGTCACATCTGCAGTTGCAGCTGCAGTTGTCTGGATGTCTGAATTTCCTACACGACTTACACCAATCATTTTGCCTTTGATGGCTTCAATCAGACGAGAGCAGGTGTTGGTTTAGCTTTTTATGTTTTTCTTTTGCTTGTTTACTTGTTTAATTTATTGATATTTGATCAAATGTCAACTTTCAGGAGGAAATACTCCAAATGAAGTCTGCTGAGGCCCTTGCTGAGCTAATGTATCACTGTGTTGCACGTAAACCTTGCCCCAATGATAAATTAATAAAAAATATATGTAGTTTAACTTGCATGGATCCCTCTGAGACCCCTCAAGCCAAATCCCTTTGTACCATTGAAAGTATCGATGACCAAGGTCTTCTGTCTTTTAGAACTCCTGTGAGCAAACAGAAGTCAAAGGTCCATGTGCTGGCTGGTGAAGATCGTTCAAAGGTGGAGGGATTTTTAAGTAGACGAGGATCTGAGCTATCATTGAGGCTTCTATGTGAAAAGTTTGGTGCGTCATTATTTGACAAGCTTCCTAAGCTGTGGGATTGCCTTACTGAAGTTCTTAAACCTGTACCCATCATCGAGGAAAAGCAAGCTAATGTGTCTATTGAGTCTGTTAGTGATCCTCAGACCTTGATTAACAATATCCAGGTTGGCATTTTAAAAATTTTCCTGTGTTCTTGGTTCATTAAATGTAAGATTTTGCATCATTAGCTGTGAATGAATGAGTTATACTGCAGTATCAGAAGATGGGATTAAATTGTCGAAAAGATGTCCTTCTCTGAGCATTTGGATATTTTTTAATTTTTTGAACTTTTGAACATTATTTTGGAGTGGTTGGTTAACTAAAATAAATATGCTGTTCATTATAAATCTGTTAAAAAAAATTCGACGGTAAAATTCTTCAGAATTATTCATTGTAAAGAATCTTTCTTCCTTTTCATGACAAGGTGCAGAAAAATTTCTAGAAAAATTTTTGGTTACCTGAAACATTCTTAGAAAGTGTTATCTCTCTCTCTCTCTAATTGTATATGGGTGTGTTTTATGTTGCACTGCAGGTCAATGGTTTTAAGTAGAAATATTTCCTGTTTGTTGGTTGGAGTTATCAGACGTATTTTTGCATTGATTGTTTACTAGTTCAATAATTCTTCCTATTGCTTGTTCATTTGTAACTTGTTTAGTTATGGCACATAGTATTCTGCTTAACTGCTTAATATTTAACATGGTTTTCTTGTAGGTGGTGCGCTCTGTTGCTCCTGTGTTAATCAAGGAGTTGAAGCCAAAACTGTTGACACTTCTTCCATGCATCTTCAAATGTGTTCAGCATTCTCATGTTGCTGTTAGATTAGCTGCTTCGCGCTGCATCACTTCCCTGGCACAGTCAATGACTGTCAAAGTTATGGGAGCTGTGATTGAAAAGGCTATCCCTATGTTGGAAGATTCGTCATCTGTTTATGCTCGACAAGGAGCAGGCATGTTGATTAGTTTTCTAGTTCAGGGGCTGGGTGTAGAGTTGGTACCTTATGCTCCTCTGTTGGTGGTTCCTCTTCTAAGGTGTATGAGTGATTGTGATCAGTCTGTCAGACAGAGTGTGACTCATAGTTTTGCTGCTCTTGTTCCTTTACTTCCTTTGGCTCGGGGCCTTCCTCAACCTATAGGACTAGGGGAAGGTGTATCCAGAAATGCAGAAGACTTGCAATTTTTAGAGCAACTGCTTGACAACTCTCATATTGAAGATTACAACTTGTGTACTGAATTGAAAGTAACATTGAGGAGGTAAATTGGACTTATTTAGCTAACATTTATTTGGGGAGGGGATGATACTTCAATATTCCAATTTGGAAAGTATGGTTTGATGGTGAAGTTGAGAAAAAGAAATTGTGTTGAAGTCTTCATGGCGAAGATGATAATTCTGAAGTGTTATCGTCCAAGACCATGCACTCTCTCCCCATTTCTTTTTTCTCTAGCTACTTTGTTCATTACTTATATTTATATATTTTTATTTATATTCTTAAATGTGTGATCTATTAATTTTACATTTACCTTTAATATTATATTATTGCTGTTCTTGTGTTTTCAGGTATCAGCAGGAAGGCATAAATTGGTTAGCTTTTTTGAAACGTTTCAAGCTTCATGGAATTTTATGTGATGACATGGGACTTGGAAAGACACTTCAAGCATCAGCAATTGTGGCCTCTGATATAGCTGAGCATCGGACTACAATTGGGAATGAGGATCTTCCGGCATCTTTAATTATCTGCCCATCAACTTTAGTTGGGCACTGGGCCTTTGAGATAGAGAAGTATATTGATGTTTCTGTTATATCTAGTCTTCAGTATGTTGGTTCTGCTCAGGAAAGAGTGCTTCTTCGAGATCATTTTTGTAAGCATAATGTCATTATAACATCATATGACGTTGTGCGTAAAGATGTTGATTTTCTGGGACAGCTGCTGTGGAATTACTGCATTTTAGATGAAGGGCATATAATAAAAAATGCCAAGTCTAAAGTTACACTTGCTGTAAAACAGTTGAAAGCCCAGCACCGCTTGATATTGAGTGGGACACCTATACAGGTTTGTGATGAGTTTATGTCTCATTAAAGTTACAATCTGTCACTACTAATCTGATAAATGTTACCCATTCTTTCAGAATAATATAATGGACTTGTGGTCCCTCTTTGATTTTCTGATGCCAGGCTTTCTTGGAACCGACAGACAGGTATATTTTTTGCTGCTTGTCATTATATTTTATGTTGTTACAATATTATAACTGCAACCAATGTGTTAAACTCGAGGATCGTCAGAAAGAAAATAAAAGATCTAACTCAAGGATCATATTATATGAAAAATAATATTCAATACATAACAAACTAAAAACAGGTTCATACTTCATAAAATATTCATGCATAAAACAACTAATAAATTGAGAAATGCATAAAACAATTAAAATATTCCACTTCCTTTTCTTCACCTCATCACTTGCTGCCATTATAAAACAAGGCACCCATCCAAGAATAGAAGAGAAGAGCAGAACAGAGAAAAGATAAACAGTTTCTTTAGCATTTTGTAAATTTCCCTCGTGATATTGTGTCATTTTATCATATTTAGTTGAGTTTCTTTAGCATGTTTAGCCATCTAGCTCCTATTTTTTTTAATGTTAATGCTTTCTCTACCAAGCACCAATGCAATTTTATCATGCTTTTTTTAATTATTTTCACAATGGGCGTTCATTTAATGTGGCTTTAACAGTTCCAAGCAGCATATGGAAAACCACTTTTAGCTGCAAGAGATCCAAAATGCTCTGCTAAGGATGCTGAAGCAGGAGTACTTGCTATGGAGGCATTGCATAAGCAGGTGATTTTCTTTTTTATCAACATACAAGTGTTTTTTTGTTTTTGCCTTCTTACTAGATGTACTTTTGTCCTCTAGGTGATGCCTTTCCTCCTTCGTAGAACAAAGGATGAAGTCTTGTCTGATCTGCCAGAGAAAATAATCCAAGACAGATACTGTGATTTGAGCCCTGTACAATATAAACTTTACGAACAGTTTTCTGGTTCTCGTGTAAAACAAGAAATGTCATCCATTGTAACAACAACGAATGAGTCTGCTGCGCCAGAAGGAAGTGGCACTTCTACTAAAGCGTCTTCACATGTTTTCCAGGCAATTATATTTCTTTAATCATCAGTTAATTATTGTTCCTTCTGTTTTTTAACACCCAGAAATACATTCCATGTTTCAGGCACTCCAATATTTGCTAAAACTCTGTAGTCATCCATTGCTTGTCACTGGTGAGAAGATTCCAGATTCACTCTCTTCCATCCTCTTGGAACTGTTTCCTGCTGGCTCTGATGTTGTTTCAGAACTTCACAAACTCCACCACTCCCCAAAATTAGTTGCTCTTCATGAGATTCTTGAAGAATGTGGAATTGGAGTTGATAATTCAGGTTCTGAGGGTACAGTTAACGTTGGGCAGCATAGGGTCTTGATATTCGCTCAGCATAAGGTGATGATTGCCTTTTATTTGGAGCTACCTATTTTCTGAAGATTAGTAAATGATTAACTGATTTTTTTTTGCAGGCTTTCCTGGATATAATTGAAAGAGACTTGTTTCAGACACACATGAAAAGGTTAGTTCCTGGACCTAGTCATCCACCTAATAAATTAATGGTTTGGATTCCCATGCTTAATTCTTTGCGTTCAATGATTTTTGTTATTGAACAGTTGCCGCTCACTTCTGCACGGAAATATGATTATCTTAGATGGGTGTATATTATTCAGAGTTTTCATCTTGCATTTTTCCTTCTTTTTACAGTGTCACATATTTGCGGTTGGATGGATCAGTTGCATCAGAGAAGCGTTTTGAAATTGTCAAAGCTTTCAATTCAGACCCTACCATTGATGTCTTACTGCTTACAACACATGGTAAAGTTTTTCATCATGCCTTAATCAATCTAACCATTATTTTTCTTGTAGTTGTAGCTTAGTATTTGGAAATTATATGAAATTCTGCATCTGCAGTTGGTGGGCTTGGTTTGAACCTGACATCTGCAGATACCCTTGTCTTTGTGGAGCACGACTGGAATCCAATGCGAGACCATCAGGTAATCATGATGCATTTGGTGATTTCTTTGGGTTTTCTTTCCAGACCAAGACAATCCTAATTTTGTCAGCTTAGAGTTTTATATTGATTGTGGGATTGGATTTCATCCAACAGTTTTTTAATCAGGTTAAGATTCAAATAACTGTTCGTACTAGATAGTAGTTTGTTACATGTGTCTAGCTTTAGAGGCTTGTTTAAGATTATATTGAGAAATCAATTTTTTTTTATAAAATATTGATATTTGAAGTTGTTTGAGCCAACTTTTGACAAAAAGAGTGGGGTCCAAAAATTATCCAATTGCAGATTTGTTCTGGAAGCTAATAGCAATAATAGCTTTTGAACATGATCACTTGTGATTAATGAGAGAAAGTACAGTTAGTTAGGAAACCATTTTTTAAGCAAAAATATCTTAATTCCTTGTTAATGAAAAAAAGTAAAAGTCTTGTTCATGTATGGTTTGTGAGAGAAAAATATATTTTACATTAACACAATTGAACAACCTAAAATTACTTTTATGGAAGTGTTTTCACGAGATTATGGCTGCCACATGCCAAATGTCTTCTATTTCTATAAAGTCTCTGAAGAAGAAAGTGGTTTCTTTCTTCACAACCTTATAGTAGCTTTTCAAAAGCTCAAGCTAACAGCTGTTAGTGGTATGGGTATATACTGTCTTCTTGCATGCCCTTTATATATTTAATGGCTAACAACATGGAGCTTTTCTTGCTTTCCATGGGATGAAATTTCTAATATTTGTTTTTGTAATGTTACTGGTTCTTATATTAATAATCTGCAGGCTATGGATAGAGCACACAGGTTAGGTCAGAAAAAAGTAGTTAATGTCCATCGACTAATAATGCGTGGTACTTTGGAAGAGAAAGTTATGAGTCTACAAAGATTCAAAGTCTCCGTGGCTAATGCTGTCATTAATGCTGAAAATGCTAGTATGAAAACAATGAATACAGATCAGTTACTTGACTTATTTGCATCAGCAGAAACCTCCAAAAAGGTATGACTACTTGCTTTTGGCTGGTGTAGTATACTCTAAATGCAGAATATTAGATTTTGAATGAGTGTGATCTGGTCAGTTGTTTGGTTCAATGAAGATCGAGCATTATTATGTGTTTTTACTGTGTTTTACTATGCGATATATGTATTTCCTTGCAATTTGATCTTGCTAGTAGATTAGCGTCACTTAATTCTATGGGTGTGGCTTTTGTCTTGGGCTAGGGTGTTGGAATTAGCCTGCTACATTCTTCTGAGGTTTGGTTGAACCATTGTAGTATGAGAGAACTCCCAGATATACAAAACAAACATGAATTTTTTGTTATTTGGGTGAATAATAATTTACCATAGTTTATTTTTCTTTTCTGATGCTTTGAACGTGATCATTTATAGGGTGTTAATGCTGTGAAGAGTTCGGAGAACAATTCTGATGGAGACGCCAAATTAGTAGGCAGTGGGAAGAGATTGAAATCGATACTTGGCGGGTTGGAGGAGCTATGGGACCAATCACAGTATACAGAGGAGTACAATCTGAGTCAATTTTTAGCGAGGCTTAATGGCTAATATCCCAGATTCATATCAGAGTCAGTGTACATATCCAAGAGTACAAATTTTGACATTGTAACATCTCATTTTTTCTCCCCCATGCCCTTCAGTAATTTTTTGTCGTCACTTTTTGTATACCCCAATTCTGGCATCTGCTGGTGTGCATGCAGACCAGGTAAATCAGAGTCTGTATTTACCCGGGCATTGAGGATAGCGATAGCGAGGTTTGAGTCCTTGGTGGTGGTGATATGTAGAGAAAAGTACCAGTGACGGCTTCAGGAGGGATGGAGTAACATTTTTTGGATTTTGTATATACACACAATCAATCCTAATTATAGTTATAATCCTTGCTAACATCAAATGCTTCTCATTTTGCAATGTTCATTAATCTTCTAAGCCGTTGAAGACAGCTACCAAAACGCATTTTCATTTTAAGAATTGCTTAGTTTGGACGGTTTTTCGGCTAATGAAAGATTAATGAAAATGAATTTGCATTCGATTATCTAGTTTTGGGTTATTAAATTATGGAAGAGCAAGAACAAAAGCATAAATTATTTTTTAATGACTCAAAAAGTCATTTTAAATTAAACGTTTCATTGTAAGTTTGAGTTGATTTATTTTATAATAACATTTTCTTCCTTAAGCATCTTGGATGAGGTGGAACATAAACTCTGAAGCAAGTAACAAAGAATTTTGGTGTTTACAAATAACGATTTTCGCATATATCCAAACATGCCTGAATCTAGTTTCACTCCAATAACTGGCGAGGAAGTGTTGGATTACCCAAAACTAGGACATCATGTTTTTTAATGTGAATAACTTATATCACTGTTAAAAAATTATTTACATAATGCTTAAATTTATCTATTGACCAGAAGAAAAAGAGGATTGACTGACAGGAATTTGAAACTAATAAATGTGTTGTAAAAGGTAATGGTTTTTTATTGGTTAATCATACGTTGAAAATTCACAATTTTCATACACTTACATTACAACTTCCAATAATATTATTTTAATAGTTTTTAATTTTAAATTTATCTTTTATTATTATATTTATTTCTAAATTTATTATATGAAAAAATGTGTACAACTTTAAAGATATGTAAAATATGTAAAATCTCTAAAATGTAGGATATATATATATATTATAATTATAAATTATATATATTCACAATAAAAATTTATGTACACGAGTATGTTTTATCTTTTTAAGTAAAAATATTTTTTTCATGATTGATTTAAAAAGATTTGTTTCTTATTTTTATAATCAAAATCAAAATTTATACCATAAGTTTGAATTTTTAAAAAATTAATGTATTTCTTTTTATAAAAATTGTGTTAGAACCGTGTTAGAATTATTAAAAATTTAACAAATATTTTTTTTAATTGAATACTTCATTAATATGTATTTTATGAGTGTTGATATTTGTGACAGGACATGTCATTTAAGAAGAATATTTTATTCATTATTATATATATATATATATTTTTATATTTTTTTTTTATTAGATAGGAGTGGTGGTTAGGTGGATCGGTGGTGGCGGAAGGGTAAATTGGGAAACATGAAAAGAAAAAGTCAAAAGAAGTTTATATCAGAGGAGGGAGGGGATATCGAAAGGCAGAGAGAAACAGAAGAATGAGTTGCATCGTGAATCTCCACGGCGCAGCAGCCGCATCACTCCGGTTCCCCACTCCCTCTGAAGGCGATCAGAGACGCCGTGGATTTTGTTACTTTCCACAGCGCCATCGACGCCATCATCACTTTCGATACTCTTTCGCTCCAAACGCCACTATTTCCCATTCTCTGGTTCGTATCTTCATTTCTACTTTTATCATCATTCATTCTATATAATTGGATTCACAATTCACCATCACACACACACACAGACTGTCACCAATGAAGCGCTGAATGTCATGATTTCTGGGGCTCCCGCTTCTGGCAAAGGCACCCAATGTGAACTCATCGCCAACAAGGTAAGCTTACTTCCTTTCTCTCTCTACTCCTTTACTTCACTTTTCCTTCAAATATCTTCATTCATTCAATTCATCTATACTATATACGCAGTACGGTTTGGTGCATATTGCTGCTGGAGATTTACTGAGGGCAGAAATTGCCACAGGAAGTCAAAATGGAAAGCTTGCCAAACAGTATATGGAGAAGGGGCAGTTGGTCCCTGACGAGATTGTTGTCATGGTATGTAATCTTCTAATCCGATCATGCATTTCATTCTTCTCTCCTCTTTCTCTTATCCTCCACTTTTTTATGCTATAGATGGTCAGGGATCGTCTCTTGAAACCAGATTCTAAAGAAAATGGTTGGCTTTTGGATGGTTATCCCAGGAGCTTATCTCAGGCCACTGCACTCAAGGGATTTGGGTTTGAGCCTCATACTTTTCTTCTTCTAGAGGTAAAAAAATTTGTTGTTTTCCTTTAACATTTCTATCCCTCATTACCCAATTTTTTTTTTAAACCGGTTGGGTGATATTAGAAAAACTAAGGCAAATGAATGTTAATAGTGATACTCAGTGAAATTCTATCATATTATGAACCCTTCTGGGAAACCTTGCATCTGGAGTTCAGGACTGACCCTGTTCAGCTCTGGCTTTGCCATGTTCATAACACCCGTCAATGATATAACAACTATGGTCATGGCATGAAACCTTGTAATTGCAGTAGACCCGTGTATAAAAGCCAAAACCATGGTCTTATATGCAAAAAAGTCAAAGTAGCTTTTATCATTGTTTACTTTTGATTTTGCAGGTTGATGAAGATGTGCTTGTGGAGAGAGTAGTTGGACGGAGATTAGATCCTGTTACCGGGAAGATATATCACTTGAAGTATTTTCCTCCAGAGACAGAAGAAATAGCTGCAAGGCTTACCCAACGCTTTGATGATACTGAAGAAAAGGTATTAATATATCCCTGATCTGTTTTTTCTGAAAAGATTCCAATTCTTTTTTTAGAATATGCTTCTATACCTACTACACTCACGTGTACAGACTTATAATTGTGTGCAATTGAATGTTTTTTTATCATTGTCGTTTGCTTGACTTAGGTGAAGTTGCGGTTGAGCACCCATCATCAAAATGTTGAGTCAGTCCTTTCCTTGTATAAAGATATAACTGTTAAGGTATGCTCTATAATCTCTCTTACATGTGCGCACATGCTTGTGCAACAACAAAAACATGGCACAAGCAATCATGTTCCACATCTGTGGAGTGGACATCATTTATAAAGCATTTCCCTATTTATCATTTTTTTAGTGGATAATCCTTCCACCACTGTATAAAACTTGGAACATTTTACATTGGTTGATAGATGTTTGTTGCTTAACTGTTGTGTTTCTTCCAAGTGTTATTAGTGGCTGGTTTCTGTCAGTTTATTTTGCATTCAATAAGTTTCTAATAACGCAAAAGCTAAGACACAGGAAAAATATAGTTTGGACAGGTTCTGCTCATTGGGTGAAGCCCACCTAAGCTGCTTTTTTTGTCTTCAGATTAATGGAAATGTCTCGAAGGAGGAAGTATTTGCTCAAATTGACAGTGTGTTGACAAGCCTTGCAGAGCAAAGGAAGGCTGCTTCAGGATCTGTGGCAGCATAGTGGATTTTAAGTTATTTATTTAGAGTCATAAAAGTCTTCATTCAATTTCTCATGAAGATTATCTCACGGCTTTATATCCCTTCCATTTGGAAAGCAGTGTGATGATTGGTTTGGACCATGAACCAGGACCTGTGGCACTGTAGTGGGCAGAATATTTTCCAAGTTCATTTTTTTTATGAGAAATGATTACCATAAAATCGATTTTATGTAATGGCTAGCTTATGGAGGATTGTGAATTATCATTTGTAGGTTGTTCCTACTGCGTGGTCGGTATGTGGTGTTCTTTACCATTTTCTGTACATCATTCGTTAATAACTGAAAATCATTCATTCGATCTACCGAAAAGGAAAATAATGTATTCAAAGTTCTTGATTCTATGGTTTACTTTGATGTTGTAACAGTGTCTTGGACTGTGAACATTAATACTAAAATGGTGTAACATACTAACTGCCGGTATTGCACAAGAGAATAGAGGTTCGTAAACATCTTAACTTCTCCTTGCTGATTCATATATTTCTTAACTAAACAAATAACTACTGTATAGTTATGTAATTGTGTAAGAAAAGTATTATTTTTTAGTATTCATGGTGAAAAAATTTCTAACGATTATTTAGTTCTTTGCTTCTAATTAGTGTTTAACTTTTTTAAAATATTCCCTACATTTTTCTAAATTAGTTTTTATATTCCCTATATTTTTAAAATATTTCGCTTTAGTCTTTATTCTAAATTATATTGTGACATTAAGTTAGTCTTAAACTTTTCTGATGAGATTTAGAATTTATTTTAGTAAAGTTTGTTAGGTTCATCGTAATATTAAGTTCTCTTTAATCCACTCTTGGAATTTTATTTTTTTAGTGTGAAGAGGTGTATTAAAATCTTTTATAAATTAAAAGTATGGTGAAATTATAATAAATTAATACAAATTTTATTTTATCAAAATGGTAATTAGACTTAGATTCTACTTCTTTTAATATATATAATACGTTACCAAATACTTAATGGTTATGATTTAAATATTATTAAGTATCTAAGATCAAATCTAATATCAGTGAATTGTATTTAATTATTTTAAGGAGCCTCCTTATATCATAGTCTCCATATTCATAGTTATTGATAAGGAGTATAAAAGTTTTTATTATATTAAAAATGTAAAAGAGATTATTGGTTTTTAAAGTGATATAGAATTAAAATTTGAAATGATTTTAGAGGGAAAAAATGATCATTAACCTTTTTTAAAAATTTATTATTCTCAATCATTATTTTTTTAAATAGTACCATTTTCATTTGTTAACTTTTACTTCCGAAGGAGTCAGATTTGTCGGAAGACATAGTTTTGAGACAATGATAGATTATGTTCATGAAAAAGAAACAATTTTTTTATTGGAATAAATGTAAATAAAGTTAAATAGTTTTAAGGGGAGTTCTACCTTTTGTTATTTTAAATCCTTTGAAGGGTGTGGTTAGAGCAGTTCAACGTTTTCAAATTAAAAACTTTTCCAAATGACATTTCTTCCTACTTTAAAGTTGTTAAAACAAATTTTAAATTGGACAATAGATTTTGTTGGTTCGTATGGTTGATGAATCTTTGACTTTCAGGTATATAATAAAAAAAAATTGCATGCTGAATTATTTGATATCTTCTTTTCAAACCTTTTTAATAATCTTTGTAATCACTAGTCACCACTGTGTATTCATGTTAATTTTCTTAACTCTCACACAAGTTTGGTTTGGTTGAAAGGTCAGACATAACAGTCATTCAAGAATCAATGACTCGTCAAAATTACAGTTTCTGGTTCATCGCATAATAATTACAATAATAATGGTAAAAAATTGATTCATTTCGAGTATTTTTTTCTCACCAGTTTCATCCATAATCTCTATATTTAACTCCTTTATTTTTCACAGATTATACTATTATGCTTCGAGTGTTAACCATTCATTGCAAGAAGAGAACAAACCTTATCCTCAAATCACTTTTAAGTCTATAGAATTATTATGGGATTAACTAATGGTATATAAAAACACTTATATTCTCATTACATTTATTCATATTTTATAAACAAGTAGTAAATAAAGGTGATGCTCTGTAAAATTTGTTCTTATATCCTTGTTATCAAAATATCATTGATAAAAGGAAATTAGTAGCAGTGAATCCATGGTTGAAATTAAAAATATTGATCATCCTATTTAAATATAATCAATTTATATTATTACATTATTATAATATAATTGTGAAGTTTCTTGGGAGTAAAATGACCGAGTAGCATATAATTTTGAAAAGAAAACCGAGTCAGAGTACATAGATTTGTAGACTTGGTCTTGCAGAGCTTGCTGAGTCCTAAAAACGACAGTGTCTGTGTCTGTGTCTCTGAGAGTGACCATTGTGAAACCGCGTATTGCTTTTCTGCCAATCTCCTTCTCATAAAAACCTCTTCTCTAATAACTATTCGCTTAACCATGAAATTAATGAGTTCTTTCACTATTCATTTCCAACTTCATGGCAGCTTTACTCATTGATCGCTCCTTCTTCTGTCACCTCTTCCTTTTCCTTTTTTGTCTTCCATCCATAAACACTCTCTCCACTGTTTCCATTTCTCAAACCTCCAATTCAAACCAAACATTTATTTGTGTCTTGCAACATCCAAATCAACAAGGACAATCAAATCTCAACTGCACCACCTTTCCCCAGGCTCAGACTCAGGCTATTACGCTTGATGTGAATCCTAATGTCACCTACTCTCAGATTGTGGGCGGCAACGGCTTTGTGTGTGCGTTGGGGCCATCGTCTTCTTCCATCTCCATCATGGGGTGTTGGAGATTCTCTGCCAATGCTACTAATGTTCCCTATAAACGCATCTACAGTGGACCCCTTGTTCAAGATATTGAGAGTAGCCACTCCCATGTTTGTGGTCTTGTAAATAGAGGAACTGATGAGAGTAGCCTTCAAGTTGAGTGTTGGCAATGGCATGACTTCAATTCAAGCAGTGGGAGTGTGAGGAACATGTCAATGTCAAGCATTGCAGTGGGAGAGAATTTTTTGTGTGGCTTATCATCAAGAGGGGATGTTAATTGCACAGGAACGGGGAGGGTGAATAGTAGCAGGGTTGTTGTTGATGTCCCTGCGCCTGGTGGGAATTACACTTTTCTTGCAGCCGGGTTTAGGCATGCCTGTGTGATCTCCATTGATGGTGGTTTGGTTTGTTGGGGAGACATGGAGGGTGAGAAACCCCAAGGGAGGTTCGTTTCTTTGGCGTTGGGAGAGAACCGCAGCTGTGCACTCGGGCATGACAGAAGAGTTGTCTGTTGGGGGTCCAATGATTTCATCATGCCGCACGCCTTAAAAGACACTTTTTTTGAGTCAATTGTGGCAAAGCAAAGTGTTTTCTGTGGAGTTGTGTCTTCCAATTATTCCTTGCTCTGTTGGGGTTCTCCGGTTTTTGATTCAGACAGCAAGGTGTTTGATGATGTGCTCCCAGGACCTTGTAGGAACAAGTGTCCCTGTGGGCCCTTGCCCAACTCTGCCAAACTATGTCAGTCTCCAGAAGTCATTTGCCAACCCTGTTCCCCTCAGGTGGTTCAATCTTCACCTCCATCACCATCTCCATTGCAGCCATCACCTCCATCATCATCTCCATTGCAGCCACCACCACCATCAAACCACACTGGTTGGAGCAGCCAAATGGTTGCATTCCTAGTGGTTGGATGTGTGGGCTGCAGTTCCCTGTTGCTAGTCATGGCTTTCTTCCTTCACAGGTACTGCAACTCCAAACGAAGAGGAAGCCGTGTCCATGATTCTGGCCGGTTGGATGGGTCATCTCACTCTCAACCACAACCTCAAGCTGAAGCAGGATCTCGAGTTCTTCAGAAGCGCCTGAGTCACGTTATCAGCATTGGAAATGGGAGCCCTTTTGAGGAGTTTTCCCTGGAGACACTGCTTCAAGTCACCAACAATTTCTGTGAGGACAAGAGAGTTGGGATTGGCAGCTTCGGTTCGGTGTATCATGCCACTTTGGAGGACGGGAAGCAGATTGCTATAAAGAGAGCTGAAGCCTCATCCTCCACCTACACTGTCTTGGGTGCCCAAGTGGACAAAGACAATGCTTTCATGAATGAGCTTGAATCTCTCTCAAGACTCCACCACAAGAACCTGGTTCGGTTGGTGGGGTTCTATGAAGACACCAAAGAACGCATTTTGGTGTACGAGTACATGGACAATGGGAGCCTGAGTGACCATCTCCACAAGCTCCAAACTTCAGCTCTGATGTCATGGGCAGTGCGCATCAAGGTGGCTCTGGATGCTGCCAGAGGCATAGAGTACTTGCACCAATACGCCACTCCTCCAATCATTCACCGTGACATAAAGTCTGCCAACATATTGTTGGATGCCAAGTGGACTGCCAAAGTCTCTGATTTTGGACTCTCCCTAATGGGACCTGACCCTGAAGATGAGGAGGCCCACCTTTCACTTCTGGCAGCTGGCACTGTTGGCTACATGGACCCTGAATACTACAGACTTCAACATTTGACCCCCAAGAGTGATGTCTATAGCTTTGGCGTGGTTTTGCTAGAGCTGCTCTCTGGTTACAAGGCCATCCATAAAAACGAGGATGGGGTGCCAAGAAATGTGGTTGATTTTGTTGTGCCATTCATTGTTCAAGATGAGATTCACAGAGTGTTGGACAAAAGAGTGCCCCCTCCCACGCCCTTTGAGATAGAGGCTGTGGCGTTTGTGGGTTATTTGGCAGCAGATTGTGTGAGGCTGGAAGGTCGAGATAGACCAACCATGTCTCAAGTTGTAAATAACTTGGAAAGAGCATTGGCTGCATGTTTAGCCCAACCAATACTCTCTAGGTCCACCACTCACTCTTCGGAAAATAATTTAACAACTCAAAATGAAATGCACTAATTTACAACTGTGATCTGAAAAATACAATTTCAAAATTGTTCCATTCCATTACAAAATTGTTTTTCTTTTCAATTGTAATCTGGTACATGATTGTCAATATATCATTATTTTTAGTCGTCTTCACACTAAGCTTTACCATTTCCTATTTCCTATCTCCCATCTCCTTTTCCATTACGTACGCTTCACGTTCAGCTTCACCTCCCTGCATTCTCACACAGTCAACTTTTGTATATTGCATCACTTTTCTTTCTTCATTTTTCTCAAATTAATTTCGACTTCACCCCTCACACCACACGACTCAATTATATATACCAACCCGATCCTTTTATTTTATTTTGTAATAATTTGTAATTGATGATGCCAAGAAGTGTATCATCCATTTATTCTGTACCAACCAGCAAAGAAAAGAAAACTACACCGTGGAAATCAGTGTGCATTTTAAAGAAAAAAACACGGTTCAAAGTCAAATAGGCGAAAGGAGACTAGTTGCAAAGTCTTAAAATCTCTAGCACACCAAAATATATTTGCTTTTCAACTTGAATCTTCAGATTTATCGTTGACATGTGTGTCTGGTGGACTCTTTCCATTTATCTTAACAACTAAAGTGACAAAAGAACCACTTATGTGCAGCTTTGGTAGATAGAAGAGACGGGAGCAAAGCAAAAAGCAAAACGTTTTCATGTTTAAAACTGAGTTTTTTCTTCACAAAACTTTGTACCAACAACTCGAGCTACAATTGGAAACACTGGTATAAAGTGGGTCAAAATATTTGAATCAAAAAAAGATTAGAGTTTAGAAATAAGGATGGTTTTGGAAATTATAATTTGAAAGAAAAAGGCAATAAAAAGAAAAGGAAAAAGTGAAAAGAGCTATAATCCACAAGATACCTAAACACGCAAAGTGATAAAAGAACAAAGAAGGGTTTGGTAAGATCACTTTAGGAAGGCATAATTATCATATAAATGTATGTCGACTAGGTTACGAAATTGGTACAAAGTTGGGAAATATAATTGAGTGGAAGTTGGGTGGATTCACATTACAATTACATTAGATTTGAAAAGAAAGCCATCAGAGAAGGGCTTTTGTGTCTTTGTCATGGCGGAATTTTGGTGATTTCAGTGCACAAGGTTCTGCATCAATTAGCATCTTAACAACCTCTCTCATGGTGGGACGCACAGATGGAAGCTTAGTGGTGCACTTGATGCCAATCTTCAACATTTTTATCATATCTTCAACACACTCAGATGCCACCCTTTCATCAAGAATGTTGAGAATACTTTCACGGTCATTCAGATGAGTCAAAACCCAATAAACAATATCCTTCGCCTCTCCATAATCCTCTTCAATGGGTTCTCTGCCTGACACTAATTCTAACAGCACCACTCCAAAGCTATAAACATCACTCTTTTCAGTGATGTCAGTGGCATAAGCAAGTTCTGCATGAACCAGAGCAATGTATACATTAACCATATGCTATTGCATTTCAAACATACATAAATAGGAAGCATATGTCAGAAGAAAAACTCAAGATTCACTTATCTGTTGTGTAGGGAGAAAGGAAAACCTTTGACATACAATTATTAAGAGGACTATGTCATTTGTCTGTTAAAATTAAAACAGAACTATAACTGCTATGCTAAACTCAGAGGCATAAGAACTGAAATATGATTATCTGGTATATTTTAGCATTCACAAGTATACTGAGATATCTCTGAACAGTTTCAAACATGAACATCAAATGCTTCTGAAACATAAACGGTATACTGAAATTTACCTGGAGCAATATAACCAAGTGTGCCAGCTAGACAGCTATAACCCAACTGCTTATCAGATTTTTCTGCAAACCTTGCAATGCCAAAATCAGCAATTTTTGGCTCATAATCCTCGTCAAGCAAAATGTTGCTGGATTTTATGTCCCTATGAATAACGGGTGGATTACAGTCATGGTGTAAATAGGCAATTCCTTTGGCAGATCCCAGAGCAATTTTATATCTCTGTTTCCAATCCAAGTGTGGCTTCCCATCTTTTATCTGTCCATGGAGAGCTTGAAAAAGATTACCATTTGGCATGTACTCAAACACTAAAAGGTTGGATCCTCCTTTAAGTAAAGAAGCATAGAGTTTAAGTATATTTCTATGCCTTATTTTCCCCAAAATTTCCATCTCTGCAGCTAAAATTTTCACACCATCTATTTTCCCTAGTTGCTTGACAGCCACCATGGCTCTATTTTTCCTTAACTCCACTCGATAAACCTTTCCTGTGCCACCACTACCTATCAAATTATCTTCATCCAGATTACATATTTCATCAGCATCGATATCTACTTGGTGGAAAGATGCAAGTTTCCATTTTTGACTTATTTCCCTTTGACGTTGCATGTTGTTTTCTGCACCACGCTTGAGGCTTCTACAACTCAAAAGCAGCAAACAAGCTAAAATAACAACAAAAATAGAAGCAATGAGAAAGAGAAAGACGAATTTATCAGCAGTGACCCTTGACTGGCCATGATTTTTGGCACAAATCTTCAAATCAGAATTCAGGGAAGGTTTTAGGTTTCCCTCAAAACACAGCCCCTTGTTTCCAAGAAAAGCTTTCTCTCCTCCAACAATAAAAAGACCAGATGGAATTCTTCCAGAAAGCAGGTTTTCAGAAAAATCCACCGAGCTTAGCTTTATGGCTTCTAAATTATCAGGAATAGAACCTGTAAGTTTGTTTCCAGATATGTTAAGAGAGTTCAATGAGCTCATAAGTGAAATTGACTGGGGGATATTTCCAGATAGAGAATTCCAAGCAAGATTCAAGTCCACCAGTCTTGCACAATGACCCAGTTCTGGTGGTATTGAACCAGTTAAGGAATTCACTTCTACATGCAAAGAGGATAACTGCTTCAGGGATCCAATTTCAGGTGGTATTTCCCCAGAAAAATTGTTGTTGCTCAAGTAAAGCTTCTCCAAGTTCACCAGCTTGCCAAGCTCTGATGGGAGCTTACCTGAAAACCTGTTTTGTGTCAAAACTAACTGACTTAAGCTAGTAGACAACCCAATTTCTGAAGGTACAACACCAGTGAAATCATTATAGGCCAAATCAATTATTTCTACATATGGAAGTGCCCAAACCTTATCTGGAATTTTCCCAGATAACTGGTTCATACTGATCCTAAATCTCTCCAGAGATTTACATGTAACATAAGACTCCGGAAAAGTTCCTGAGAAATTGTTTTGCAATGCAAGCAAAAACTTCAACTTATTTCTTTCACACAAGAACTTTGGGAAATCGCCCGAAAATTGATTCTCAGATATGTCAATACTTTCAAGTGCTGAAAACCGGCCAAAATTTTCTGGAATTGTCCCAGTGAAGCTGTTTCTGTATATTGAGAACCCATTGAGATGACGCATATCTGCAAATCCTACAGGAAGTTCTCCAGAAAATCTGTTTTCATATAATTGAAAAACAACCAAGTTCTTCATATTCCCAATTTCCTCTGGCAACCTACCATACATGTTGTTTGAAGAAAGGTCAATCTCCTGCAGATTGGTGAGGTTTGCAAGCTCTGCTGGAACCTCTCCTGTCAAATTATTTTTGAAGAGCTCAATCTTGTAAAGATTCTCTAACTTGGAAATTGATCTGGAGAGTCTTCCAGAGATTTTGTTTCTTGAAATATCCAGTGTCTCCAATGCCTTCATGTCATACAATGATTCGGGAATCTCTCCTATCAAGTGGGAGCCAGCAAGATAAAGCCAGGTCAAGTTCTTCAGATTTCCAAGAGTCCCTGGAATCTCACCTTCATTGTATGCATTTTCCCCAAGAACCAGTGAAACCAGTCCGGTTAGATTCCCCACCCAGCTAGGGATGCTTCCAGAAAAGTAGTTTGCTGAAAGGTCAAGAATTTGCAGGTTTCTCAGCCCAGAGAAGTCTGGGATTGCTCCAACCAATTGATTTCCCGATAGATTCAACACTCTGAGGTTGGTCCACCTGCTTATTTCTGCTGGAAGCTTTTCAGAAATTAAATTGGATGGTAGTGAGAAAACTTGCAGGCTCTGCAAAACTGAGAGTGATGGGAAAATGATACCAGAGAGGGACTTATTGCCCAGTGAGATTTCTGTGACTCTCCCAGACACTTGATCACATGTAATTCCATAAAACTCACATGGAGAATCTGATTCATTCCAGGAAGCTAAATAATTCAAGGAGTCCTTCAAATGGTTCTTGAACTGAAAAAGAGCTTGGGTTTCCAATGTCAGAGACACACTAGGCTGGAAAATAGAGTAGAAGGTGAGAAAGAGCACTGCCAAGAACTGGAAAAAGGGTAAGAGACAGGGACTCTTGGCCATTAAGACAAGATTCGGGGGCAAAGTTGTCAGTTCAGAAGAGAAATAGAATCAATGGAATGCCAGCAAGGTGGATGATCATATTCGAACTTGGGTGATCAATAAACCATTATTGCAGGGACCATCCTGGAAACAGCTGATCAGGGAACAAAATCATGCACTGACATTAAATTATAAACAAGCTACACATTTAATAAAGAATGCTAAGGAAAAGCAACATCGTGATGTCAGAAAGCAAAGAAAGGTGACGTTGGAAGGTCAATTTTGTTTGTATCTGTAGAGAATTATTGCACTGTCATTACTATGATTCTAATCAAAGAATTGAAGAAACGGATAATGCTTAGAAGTCACTCATTCGCATCTTTGGCACAATAGAGGATCTAATCTAATTTGCTCTGAAAGCAAAGCACACATAATATAATTATACCCAAGTGTAGTTCTTCTTTTCTAATCATGAGTTACTATTACTAACAACCCCGCTCTGGACATTAGAATGAAATTGAAAAGTTTTTTTTTAAGGGGTGGGGGAAGAATAGCTAATCAATCACAAGGTAATATGCTTAAAGATAGAAAAGTAGCTTTTCAATTGGAATGAGTTAAAATTGTAACTGTTACAACTTACTACTTCAACCTGAAGGGAGCACCCAGTGCTCTTTTTCCATTTCCAAACTCAAAACAGGAGAGCAGAACAAGAAAATGGATAAAAGATTGGAAGAAAAAGAATTTTCATTTGAGTAGCAAGGATTAAAACTGGCTTGAAAAAAGAATCTGATACCTTATTTTGAGTGGACGTATAGAAACTGTGTTGGATCTCCGGAGTGTGTCTTCTTCTCATCTCCAAATTGAGAGGAAAACAGAGTCTTGTTTTGTGGGCAGTGATGGAGAGACTGTTGTGTTAGTGGAATGTGTTGGAAAATGCATGAACACAGAGCAGAGAACAAAAGGGTGTTGACAGTTCCAAGTGTGTTGGTATTGAATTGGAAGTTTCCAAAGAAGTGTGTACAAGAGTGAAGAAATTGGTAGTGGAGTAGAATTAGAGATATGAGAAAGTGAGCATTGGCACTAACAGTGGCAGTAGCACTAGCACTTGGTAGTGGCGTGTGGGTGTGAGACAGAGAGAGACAGACAGAAAAAGAATAGTTTCCAGAAACATATAGCGTTGCCTTGGAATTGAAATATGCCAAAAGAGTGTGAGAAACAGAAAAAGGTTAGCTTAAGTTTGACACTATTTCATAATGTCAAGGATTGAACCAGTGATTGAGGTTTGGTGTGGGGTAAAAATGCTTTAGAGATTGGCATAAGAAGGTGTTATTCTCTCTCACACTTCTCTTGACTTGTTCCACCTTCCTTTCAGTCATCCATCCACTGCTAGTGGAATGAATGGACCACTGTAAAGAACACACAAGTACACACCCATTTTCCCATCCACTCATTTCCCTCATCAACCATTTCTCACTCTTCCTCTTTTTCGTTTCACTGCATCAATAGCAACTTTTTTCACGAATCAATTCCTATAGATATTACTCAATCAATCAATCAATACTCATCCACCTTCCACATGTGTACATACTCGATAATACCAATCAATAAACAGAACAAGTTTTTACCTTAATCAAATAAAAATACTTCCGAAAATTCTGTTAACAATTAACACATTATAATATGAATAAATCCAACTTATACAAATATTACCTATGCAGTAACATATTTATTATCAGTTGATCTTGAATTTACCCAGCTTAGGAATATAAATATCTTTCGCACTTGTTTGGCATTTTATCCACTTAACATAGTTGAGCTGACAGATTTATTCATCAGCTTTTAAAATTGACAAATATGATTCAAGCGAAGCGAAATCAAGCTGGAAAAAGTGATTATTATTTAATATTTTGTGAGTATTTTGGCGAGAGTATAAGAATATGAAAATTTCTTTGAAAATTATATCAAAGAAATTATTGAGGATAATATATAGAAACATGCTTGAACATTTAGAAATTGCAGTGGTGTGGCTCTGCATAAGTTTAAGCTCAATGAAACAATAAGGCTTTTTATGGTTCAGGTCTGCGTGACCTCTTATTTCTTCATTTCTTTCTGTGCTGCTTTTTTCCTCTCTTTTCTGTGATCACTGCAAGTAAGAAAAGATCGTGGCTGCACTGCAGTATAAGTTAATTTTCCCATTGTGTTCTGTTTCCAGCTTAAATAAAAGAGCAATGTAACGTAGAGAATCTCGTTTTGTTGCAAAGAAGCAATTAGGTAGCTAGGCTTTTGGAATCCCAACGAACTCTTGTATGAGATGTTCTACTATTTTTCTTGATGTAACCTTATCGATCTCGTACGCTTTCATCTCATTCTTCAGACCTGCCACCCACAACAACTCTAATGTTTATTGCATGTTCAAGAACATAACCACAAATTATACACATCCTTAAAAAAGTAGTTGTTAAATTAGTGTTTTTAGACTTGTTTAAGGACTAATTTAGTGTCCCCTGCAAAGAAGATTAAATTAAAGATTTTCTAAACAAGTTTTGTTAATAAAGTTTTAAGATAAGGAATAAGGTCTAAAATCAATCCTAAAAACACTCTTAAAAGGACTCGCACGCTGAGCTCAAATCTACAATTTATCAAATACCTTCATCTTACTCCTCATGGACAAACATCACATTTTAAAACAAAATATTTAAATAAGGCTATGAAGCTCAGACACTCCTCTTAAATGGCGTGTCGGTGTCGGATACTTGTATCGGACACCGACACTCGTATGACACTTGCAGGATACGTATCCGTGAAATGTCCAATTCAAAAAGTATTTGTTGGATTTTTGACAATTCTAATACGGTTCTAACACAATTTTAAAAAGAAAAAATACATTAATTTTCTAAAAACTCAAACTTATTGTATAAATTTTTATTATAATTATAAAAATAAGAAACAAATCATTTTAAATCAGTCGTGAAAAATATCTTTTTCTCCAAAAAACAATCTGGAACATACTTGTGCAAATAAATCTTTATTATCAATTTATATAATTCATAATTATACAATATATACATCTGTAACTCCGTGTTCTACATTTTAGAGATTATACATATATTCGTGTCCGTGTATGAGTGTATGTATGTGTACATATAAATAAGGTTATATTAATTCTTTCTTAGGGTAATATTAACCCTTTCTTTGGGTAATATTAATCCTTACTTCACGTATTAATATAGCTCTGGATATGAAACTATTGCTTTATTCCACTCCACCAAACTTTAGGAATCTAAATATTTTATTCCTGATCTCATTGACTATTGTTCCATAAGCATCATCATAACTTAAATCTGTTCAATTTTTTAATGATGGTGTGCATATTAATTATGAAAGATTGATTATAGATTTAGTTCCTGTACTTTAGTTATTACTCCTATACAATATTAATTGTGTATTTTAGTTTTCTATTAAGTAATTTTACTGAGTCGTTTATATAATTCCAGTTAAACCCCTCCATCCTTTTCAAACTATTCGAATAGAACAAAACGTTGAAAGATTTGCAGAAAAATTCAATGGAATGAGTAAATTTATTTAACTTTAAAGATAAAAAAAAAATTGGTTTAAATGTAGCACAGACAATTATACGAGACTGATATGACACGGACACAGACACAAAATTACGTATAATGTATAAAATGTAAGATAAATGGACACAAATTTATATATTATATAATTATGAATTATATAAATTGATAATAAAGATTTATGTGTATAAGTATGTTTAAATTTTTTTTAACAGAAAAATGTTTTTCATAGCTGGTTCAAAATAATTTGTTTCTTATTTTTATAATTATAATAAAAATTCATACAATAAGTTTGAGTTTTTAAAAAATTAATGTATATTTTTTTTTAAAATTGTGTTAGAAAATCGTGATAAAATTACGTGTCTTACGAGTATTTTACAGATGTCGTGTCTGATTCAGACATATCATTTAAAAGACGTGTCCAATTTCTTAGGAAAAATCTAAAATTATCTGTCTAAATTTAAAAAGAAAAAAGGAAAAAGGTAAAACGAACCTGGAAAGTGCAGAGGTTTGAGTGGGAGCCGGGAAGCATTGAAATCGAAGAAAAAGAGCAAACTCTCAAACAGCTTCGTAGATTCCGTGCATATCAACACTTCTCTCTAACACATTCATACAAAGGTTCTTCAGTTTCCATTGCACACAACACAACACCAAATCGTGAATTCAGAGTTTGATCAGCATGTAAAGTATTAACAAACCTTGAAGTTCTTTTCATCAGTAAAATAGCCTGAAACCACTATGAGTGCTCGAAGTTTCTCGTACACTGAAGCACAACAAAATAATAAAAGTTAGAAATGCATTGCGTTTGTAAAACAAAATGGAAGGTTTTGTGTGAGACTCACACTGGAACCGTCTTATTTCTTCTCCGATGTTCCCTGCGCGAGAAACAAGCTGTGCGATTGAAATTCCGATACAACTCATGCCAATTTGCACTGACCTTGAATCTCCACTCTCTGTTTTTTTTATTTGAATTAGATTAAAAACTATGTAACCTGATACACGACATTGATACGACACAAATATTGATATGATACAATATAAAAATACATATTATTTTCAAAATGTAAGATACGTCATAAGAATCTATATATTATATAATAAATTGATAATAAAGATTTATATGTATAAATATGTTTTAGTTTTTTAAGATAAAAATATTTTTCATGGTCGTCTGTCAAAATATTTATACACTACACCTTTTTCTTTGAAATTGTAGTTCAATTGGTCAGAGCACCGCCTCAAGGCGGAAGCTGCGGTTCGAGCTCCGTCAATCTCATTGGATACAAACGCAAAAAAAAAAGAAAAATACATCAATTCATTTTTTTTGTGTATTTGTAAAGAATCAAATTGATTAAAAATTTATACAATAAATTTGAATTTTTATAAAATTAATGTATTTATCCCTTTTAAAATTGTGTTATAACTCAGTAAAAATTGTCATAAATTTAACAAATATTTTTTGAATTAAACATTTCAAGAAATGTTAGTATTTGACACAATCACACCATTTAAAACTACATATGGTTTGGGATATGTAACATGTTTCTTTAAAATGATTTTATTTTTAAATGCGAGGCAAGAAACCAAACAAAACCTAACTAAACTAATACAATTAAGTTTTAATTTGTTAATAATTTCTTTTTGCATAATTCAAAAATTCATAATAAATAAATAAACAAACTATATTTGGTACATATAATAAATAATTTAATTATGATATAAGATTATTTTTAACTTGCGACAATTTCTTTAACAGATTATAGAAAGAGGGGAAAACAACCAGGCATGTATAAAGAAATAAAAAGAATATGATTTGAGTGGTTGTTAGAAAAACAAATTCGTGTTAAATATATATTCAGAGAAGATGAAGGAAAAGAATATTAAAAATATTTTATTTTTATATGATAAAGAATAAATTGATTACAAATAAATTTTGTGATGTTATAATTTTTCACAAATTTGAAACTTTTTTATATGCACATATTTGGCTTTTACCTTGCTTCGTCCTTTTGTTTTGTTTTTAGTGTTATAATTGAATGGCCCATTATAAAAGTGCGTTTAATAAGTAAGTATATCCGTTTCACTTTTGAGTAAGACAAATAAAAAATGTTAATTTAAGTTATTAGTTTACAATTTTTCAAAAAAATTATTATTTGTATTTATATTTTAATAACAATTTATTTTTTATTTATTTTTAAAATTGATTATCTATTATCTCAACAATTAATTACTGGGTTGTCAACAATATAGCACCTTATAATTTAATAGTCCATTATAAAAATAAATAAGCACTTTCAAATGATGAAAAATATTACTTTCATATTACAAATTTTCAAAATAATTTATCCATAACCTATATTTTACTAAAATATTATTTTTTCTTTATTTTAATACACTACAATAAAATAATTAAATAACAACTAAATTTAAAAACAAAAAATATATGTTAATTAAATTAAATATTATTGTGCACACTACAAAATTATTAGTATCTAAAGTTGTTTCTATTATTAATAAAAAATTATAAAATAATTTTTAAATTAGTATCTAAATTAACTACTAAGGTTTTTAACTACTAATATTTTAGATTCAAAATTAATCTCTAAAAAACTAATAAAAACTAATTTAGAATATAAGTAATTAATAGATAGAATCTTAGTAGCTAATGATTAAATACTAATTTAAAAATTACTTTATAAATTTTTATTAAAAATAAAAATTATTTAGATATCAATAATGTTTTTAATTTATAAAATGATCTCTAATTTAATTAATATAGTAATTAATTATTTTATTATCTAAAATTAATTTTTATTTTAATTTTTTTGTGATAATAGTTGTAAGATGAAATAATTGAGAGTGTTCAACACTATAATGTAGTGGCTTATTATAAAAATGAAGCACGACATAAGTAAGTATATCATGTTCATCTCTGAGTAAGCCAAATACATCTCATGTTGGTGTATAGATCTACACTGCCGACAGAAAACAGAGTAACAGAGAGAGAATGAACAGTAATTTGATTTCATTTCACTCATTTATGAAAGGAAAATGATAGGCAAAAAAAAAGTCAATACCTTGTCCATTCCACTTTTTAAAGTCCTTCCACAAGATATCTGCTACTTGGAGGTTGGAAAGATCATGCATTTTGTACTTCACTGAAAATCACAAACACTTCAACTTACACAACTAAACCAAACTTACAACTCTCAGATATCAGTTCAAAAATGGTGGTTTTCTAACAAATTTGTATGTCATAGTTATATATAACTGGTATATGTATGCATGCAGCATCTAATCATTGCAAACATTTGAAGACAAGAAGATTCAACAGTAACAATAGCATGTGAACATGGAAATGTGCATGTGCTACAAAACTAAATTGATAGAAAATGGTGTGGGGGCGTACATAATTGGTAAAGGCCACTGCATCCATAACGACCAGCACCATTGATCAATAATGAAGCTGTGTACTTATCTTTAGAGGTGCAGCCAGGGTCCCTTAGATTCGCAGTATCCAAAAGAATGCCAGCTAGCTGCAAACATTCACAAGAATCAAAGATAAGACAAAAATTCATTTTAGTTTTCAGGTAGACATGAGGGACACAACCCCCTAACAAAACAAAAATAGAGTAGGTATCTTAGCAATTGGTCCAATGTAAATGTTGAATATAAGTAGGTGTAAACCTCACTTCATAAGCCGGTTTTATAAGGTTGAGTTAGACTTAAAGTCTATTTCATAATATGGTATCAGAACCATTTAAAGTCTATATGTTTGGTGGGCTTATCAGATCACCCGTTATCGGATCACTATTGGATCAACCATAATATGTTGTCTCATGCACGATCTATCATTCTCAGAGACTCTCAGCATGAGAAGAGTGTGTTGGAAATCCAAAATCGATTATAAGTGGATGCAAATCTCACCTCATAAACTGGTTTATGAGATTGAGTTAGGTTTAAAAGTGCACTTCATAATAAATACATTTAATTAAGAAAAAAAAGAGGCAGCTCAAAATTTGGAACTAGAAGTTTCAAGTACCAGAAGTTTACTGAATGATTTGCTAGCCAAAATTTCAGGCGAATAATTTACAAATTTGTCTGCTATGGCCGTGCAACAAGAGCATTCCTGTAGCAATGATAAAGTGGTCAAATAACAGCAGAGACCTTATAATGATATATCCATGGAAGAAACAAATTATTCTTGTACATATCATTCAACATCAGTTCACGTGATAAAAAAGATCTTCTGCAAACACTTGTTCAGCTCTGTTAATACTTCAAGTTCAAAGCTATAAAGATGATAAGTATGGGTGAGAGCATTTTTGGGTAGCATCATTTACTTGATAGATTCATACAGTTCCCTGTAAATATGTGCAGAATGGTAATATTTTTTATCATTTGAACTAGTGAATGTTATAATAGAGGGAGTAAAACCTAAACAAAGCACACCAAACTATAGGCATCAGAGTTAAAAAAGAGAATAAAATTAAAACATGTAAAATTGCAAGTACCTAGATGTTGAACTTTTATAATATAAAGATTAAAACTGAAATTGAGGAAACTATGATAACCAAAACTACACGTAGAGAGATCACTGAAATTGTCTGGGGAATTTGAGGCCCACCTCTGCTGTGATGACAGTTTTAACCCATGGATATATTTTATCACCCTGAGAAATAAGACTTTTAAGGATGGTATGCATCAGCTCTTAAATGTAAAAAAAAGGTGTATAAAATGGTTAAGAAAAAAGGCGCAGTGAATTAACCTTTCTGCAGTGAAAATTTTCAACCACAGCATGCTTCAATTTCTGCATTGAAAAGAACAAAATATCAATAGTTTTCTGAGATTATAACCAGAGTTGAACAGTGTCCAATGCATAATTTATTACCTCTTGCTTACTTGCAATCTTGCTTCCCTTCAACAGCACGATCTTAAGACTTCCAAATAGATCATAGTAAGACAAATCAATCTGTTGAAATGTTCAAATAATTGAGCATTCTTTTGAAGTGGACACACGAAAAATTCTTAATTAGGTAAAGGGAATTATTTATAACTTTGTCACTCATCAATATTTTGGACCCCTCAGTTTCTAAGTAATTAATACTGCATTTTATTGGTTCTGTTTTGGGAGGTGTCTAGAACACTGGTGAGCTTTGTATTCTTTTCTATTTGGTCTCTGGTGTTGCATTCTTTTGCTGTTTTATGCTTTGTGAGTGTTTATTGTTCTGCTCGTAGCTTTAATGATATCTTTTGTTTATCCCAAAGATACATATCAGTTTTAATTTTTTTATATGTTAAGTATATAGGTAATTTCACATCTTAGGAATCTGTGATCATATAATATTTATACGAGATTAAATCAAAACTTATATGCTAACAAAAACTATACATATCTATTCATGAAGAATTCAAAAACAGTCTCGTGAAACTAACCTCATCTGCAAAAATTAAGGATGACTGATCAATATGACATGAATCGAGCAACCACTTGAGTTCAACATGCGAACCAAGATTTGCCCGGTTAATGTTAATGATTGGTACTGTGCAGAATTGATCACTCTCTGAAGTTAGATGTAGGAAGAAGGAATACGTGATGATTGAAGCCACAGTTCCCACGTCTGTGAACAGTAGTTAGTCTAAAATGTGAATCAATGATGACCCTTAGAATATATTATTCCAGAAAACAATGGTGATTAGAAAAATCATTGATTCATATTCACAAGATTTTAATATATGTTAAGCTGAGAAATGGAAATTACCAACACCATCTGAAGCCATTACTGCATGTAAGAATTTGCCTGGTACACCAGCACTGACATCATCCTTTCTTGCTTTCAAATATGCATTTAGCTTGTCAGTGGTTTGACATGATTCAACAATTTCCATTTCTGGTGAAACTCCACTATAGTATGAAGCTGCAGATAGTGGAAGTAGAATTCTCGATAGCTTTTCTTTTCTTCTGGTGACAGTATATGTCTTTTCTGTGTTGGTTATTGCATGTGATTGTTGTAAGGCCTGTTGTTTTTCATCAGCTTCAGGAGTCTGGGGGCTATAGCCATATCCAATGGAGTCTGGATTGCTTTGTTCAATGAACTCAGATTGAATATCCAGTTGTATAAATGGAGCAATTTTGCTGGTTTTTAACCATCTCTCAGATGGAGAATGTTCAGGAGATTCTTCCTTGAATCCTGAGACTGCTGAATTCTGTGGTGACAACTCAAAAACCTCTTCAGACATATCTTAGACAGAGCTTTTCTTCCACTATGCTTTTACCAATATCTGATACATATATATGAAACAGTATTAGAGTGGTGGAAAAAACAAGTCTTGCCTTGATGGCACATAACAAGAAATTATGAATAGGATGTTTCTTTCAGCACTATTGACAATGATTCTTGGAAATGGAAAATGAAAAGTAAAAAACTTGAAATAAGGACATTCAATATAGTGTTCAGAGCATTTCTGACTCAACTTGCATTAGTTTACAACTTCATTTTTCTGTCTAAAACTTACACCAGTTTACGAAATGACGAAAATAATCTTTCTTCGTGTTATCACATGTTATACATTTAGAGCAAGTTGTAAAAATATCATTAATGTTATGAAAATGACCAAATGCATAGAGAAAATCATGAGGGTATTAATTAACCTGTTGGTTGAGAAAATAATGAAGAGTTGAGAGTAGAAAAATAAGCATGAAAGTAGAGAGCAAGAAGGGGAAAAAAACTAGACAACATCTGTTGGATTCTCCGAAAACTGGTGTCTTGTTATTATTTAGTGAATTACTTTGTGAAACACAACAGAATATGCTTATGCCTATCCCTATGTGAGTATAAAAGCAGGCCTTTGCCGCTTTTATTTGTACTACTACGTACTGTGTATTCAGAGCTGGGTTTAGAAAAAATTAATACTTTTTCTTCATCAGAATCCAATGATAATAGAAAAATTATTAGTTTTTCTTATCAGAATCCAATGATAAAGTGACTCATACTTATCATTTTCTTTCTTTTGTGACAAAACTTAATATCTTCACATTTTGCATTACTATTGTGTATTTTAAATGAGGTTACGAGAGCCTAATAAATTCTTGTTAAATAACTCTAATTTAATATTAAAAAATAATTTTAAGTTTAAATCAATCTTATAAAATTAATTTATAAAATAAAATTTAAAATATCTTAATTTTGATTGATGTAAAATCTTCAACAAATACATTTCTAAATAAAGATATTTAGAGAAAAAAAGTTTAATTGGGATAATTTTGAACATATCATAAATCATTACAATTGTTTTAATTATCCAATTAAAACATATTTTCACGAGCTTGTATTTTATGAGCTCATCCAACAGGTTGTAATACTATAGTACCATAAAACTTGTTTTTTGAATTTAACACATTCTTTGTGCTCACAATTATTGTCTAATTAAAACCCATTAATAGTTCCTTCCATATTTTTTATTCCCAAGTCACCAATTTGGGATTTTTTTTTTTTATAATATCTTCTTATTTTGTATTTTTATTCTAAACTGAAGTTTATTATTATAAGGTAACATTATTAAGATTTTAAGATCAAATATAGCATCACTATAGGCAAATGATAACTTTGATAAAGTCAATCCCTATCTATTCTTGACAATTTCACTAATATGCTACCATAATTACAATCATAGCTTAAGAAGTAACGTTTACTAACGCATAATGTGTAATTTGTCACATCTTGGGCTCACGTCAATACATGTAAACATCCATCAAGAATTGTCGTAAATACAAACCAGGTTAACTCAAACAACAATAATCTTGAAACTGAATCCAATTGCAAAATACCCCAACTTTTTATTTAGATCATATCACCCAATGCTTCAGATTTTTTGGGGAACAATTTCTGATGGTAAGAATTCTGAGGTTTTATGGAAGGACTTTAATTTGATCATCAAGGAATTAATTACACGTTAAGATCTTTAGAATTCATATGATGTAAGAAATTATCTTGAAAAAGAATATAGAATTGAAGCAACACATCCTTCTAATATCTATTACAGAATAAATTACAAGTTCCATGAAATATGACCTTATACAGTGGACATGACAACATTAGAACTATTAAATTTCAATAATTCGATATAAAAAATTCTGAAGTACTATTTGTTAAATTAATTTATAATACATAATAACATACAAGTGTGCTTTAGATGATCTAAAGCATGGATCTATAATAGCAAAAAGAAGTCTCTCAGTAGTATGCAAAGGCGTTTTGATGAACTACGAGGGTCTTGAAAGGTTTGTTTATGCTGTGTGGGGTATGAAAATAAAAACTAGTTTTGAGGTTGAAGTGGATTACAACAAGATTTAATAAATAAGAGCTATGTGTTAACCTTACATTTAGCACAAAATCAGAGATAGCATATAATAAATAAAATATGTTTGATTGAAGATATGGTGGAAGAATTAAGTTGATCTGCTTATCTTGACATAGGTTGAACAGAAGCAAGCATAATATGAAATTAAAGACATAGTAAAATGAGTAGCAAATCCATTCTGATCCACCATGGATAGAGAATGAAATCCTCCTACTTTAGTATTCCTAATTACAATCCAAACCATATAGGCTTAAACATATAATTAATAGAGAGAGTATGAAGGTCCATCTCAGATAGAAAAGCAGGGAGAAGAGAGAAAGAGAGAGAGACAGAGAGTGAGGAGATTCACCTATGTCCTAACCATGGTTGGTGAGTAAGTGAAGTACCCGAGGGAACCAAAATATCTCCCAGGGTTACATGCAAGTGTTTTGAGTTCTGCATCCATTGATGAAGTTCTCAACATGATGATGAAATCTACTACTTATGCTAAGTGGGAAAATAAAACACTATCCCTCCTAAGGATTAGTGGATTGGGCTTAAACTCCATAGTTTAGCCACATTCAATTTACAGGAAAAACCAGAAAGAGAAAAAACAGTAGTTAGATATTCTCTCCCCTTACCAAAAGGGAAGATTGTGAATTGATTGGTTGGTTAAAACTCTTTTTGAGAAAATTGATAAAGCATATTTATAAAGACATGACTGATCCTAACACTAATGCCTAAGACTAGCTAGATGTTACCATACAAAAAAGCTGGGACATCCAATGTCCATGATTGCTAAAAACTCCTCTTCATGCAGAGGTGATTAGCAGTGATTGGAGGGAATACCTATTTTTGCAGAACTAACTTCATTTCTAGTTGATGAGCTACCTATCTGCAAGCTCCCATTTACAATTTTTCAAACCATTCTACACTTTTACTTAGCCCCCCTTGGGTCCAAGTTAAGAAGACGGTTCTTTTGGCTTGGCCTTTCCAGGGCCAAGCTTTGCTATTCTTTTTTTCCAACAAGTGAGCCAGCTATTTCCTGTAGCCACCTCCTGTTGGTTCTGCGGTTCTCCTCAGGGAACCCTTCATTCAAGATGCAACATTTTTTTGAGAAAAAGAAATGCATGACTCTCCACATGTGGAGGAACATTTTAGCCCCTATGGGGGGCTTCTTATAATGCTGGAAAAGCCCAAATGCCATCGATGGACTTTGCATTGTGTTAGTGAAAGAGTGGGTGTGTGTGAGACAGAGCACCATGGTCAGGGCAAAGGTTGATGATGATGATGATGATGATGATGATGATGACGAGAGACTTCAAGAAGCAACTGGGAAGTTTTGACATAGCTAGTTTGAGATGAGTCTCTAGCGATGAGGAATTGGAGCTTGAAGGGACATGGTCACGCCTGCGGCACAGCGAAACACACTGTCAAAGATGTTAGCGCCCCATTAATCAGTGATGAATGGGAATGGCAATGGAAGAAAAGGAGCAGAAACCAAACCTGATTGCAAGGCAGGGGAAGGAGCAAGAGACATGGGTGTTCCATAGTGCTGGGCATAGGCACCTGCTGCAGTGGAAGCAATCGGAGAATACTGAAACAGGTGAGGGGCATAGTTCACGCCGTAACCCTGCCCGGAACTATAGCCACCGCTTGTGCCGCCGCCGCCACTCCCTTCTCCTCCGTACTGCAGATACGGATAGAAAGCTGCAGCACCCGTCATCATCCCTCCTGGCCCGCTTCCATAAACTGGGTACTGAGCTGTTGCTCCTCCATACACACCATAGTAGCTCTGCACAATGCATTCCATTTCTCATTTTTCATACCAGTATTATTCTAAATTTTCAACAAGCATTCACTGTGATCCTATTAAATTAATCTATTTAATATCAAAAGATGGACCACTAGCATTTGCAAGAGGAAGGGTTTTGATTAAAAAAATTGAGTGTGCAGTGCAGAAGCAGTTGAATTTAGAAGAGTGTGAAAGTATGCATAGCACATGACTGAGAAAAGGACCACAAAGCCGCTTTTGAGTTTGAGGTGGTGTTTGAAGGAAAAGAAAAAATATTGGCGGGGAAAAGACAGCACAGGTAACACTTTGACTGAACCTATCCACTCATTACTGGTTTGCTTCTCCCAAGGGAAGGAATCAATTATACAAACACTGCGTATGCATGCGCTTACACCCTCATTTCCGCATTTTGTAGGGTACAATTATGTGTTGTCCAACAAAAACTTCATCCCCACATAAATAGTGAAACCTCCAACACAATTATCACCCTACCCCCATTACTTACTCTCTTCTTTTTACTTCCTTTCATCCATTGATTCATTCATTTTGTTTATTATACATAGTGATATATTAACAACTTATATTAAATTTCAATTTTTACATAAAATAATAAAAATATTTTTTTTCATATAATGAATCACAAATTATATAATAGAGTAAGTTGTCAACATTGATGTATATATTTATGAAATTATGTAAACACAAAATTATTTTATTTCTTATAATCACGGATTACTTTAATTTATTATGCGACTCACGCTATTTAGTTTTTATTATTTATAATCAAATTTAATTTTTTTAGTTCATAAAAAATAACTTTATCGTTATATGACACAAACGTATGCATATTTCATCGTTTTCATAATACTAATAAACTCATTATACTCGCAACACGAAAAATGGAATGGATCTTATGGGTTTTGTTGATACTAGTTAAGAGGATATTTACTTTTGTGATTAGAAATCTAAATATATTTGAATGCAGTGTTAAAGGATAATGATAATTTAACAATTCTTAAAATACTATACAACTTATTAAAATAATAATATTAAAAGTTATAATATAATTATATAAAAAAAAATTGAAATTCTTAATCTATTATTATTTAGGTCTAAAAAGAAGAGAGAGAAAGTTAATAGTTTGATTTGAGGGTGAAAAGGTTGTATGTCCTAAAAGCTACGCATGAAAACGCATCCTAAGTAAAAAAAGTGAAAGTGAAAGTGAACTGTACAAACCGTAGGGTAAGTGTAATCCGGTGAGTAAGGAGAGTACCTGAAAATAAGGATAAAATAATAACCAAAGAGAAAGGGTTAGTTAGAATCTGAAGCATAAGAGAGATGGTGCATGAATAAGAGAAGGTAATAATATATTAACAACCCTATTTATCCTTAATATTATTATTTTAATATTTTTTTATATAATTTAATTATAAATTTATCATTTATTATATATATTTATGATATAAAACTGTGGTTGTGGTGATTGGAGAATGTGGAGCCATGGTGCATGTGGAGTTTACATGCAGCACCACCTAGTACTCCACCACCTAGTACTCGACCTTGGTCATACATTAAATCTGGAGAATTCAAAGTAGATAAAGGTCAAAGGACGCGAAACATGATTTACAGATGTGCACAGTCCTTTTTGTTTGGCCCTAGCAGAAGAGCACAAGAGAGAGAGTTGACACAAAATCTCTCTCTAGTCTTAGGTATGATGTGAAAAGAATAGAGATGAATATGTTAGGGTGGTTTCGTTGTGAATGAGTTGGCATGCACGTGCCATGATCCCACATTGGAGAGAGAGAGAAAGAAGTAGCATGCTGCTGCTATAAAGAGCAAAAGTAGATTCATACCCATAAACATTATAAGGTATCCCTTGCTGGATGGCATAATGAGGGAAGGTTGCTGCTGAAGGAAAAGCTGATCCCACTCCTCCTCCAAATCCTGTCTGAAAAGAACCCATTACTCTCAAGTTCCTCCCTCCTCCTCCTCCTGCAATAACACATCTCATTTCTTTACTAATTCATAAACATGCTTCACTTCAATATATACATATATATGTCATCAGAATTATGTTACTATACGTATACGTATGTATAACTGTATGTATAAGAACATGTATAGTATAGTATAGTATAGTATAGTAGATTAGGTTGTATTGCAGTGATGAAAAATAACTAAAGGGAACAGATGCTTTCATAGGGACATGTTTTCTTGCATTTGTTTCCCAAAACATGCATGAAATAAAACACCCTCTTGGATAAAACACAATAGAACTTTCCACTCTGGAAGAATATTCAATCTTAGCTGTCATTTAGCTGTGTTGTCTTCCATTTTTATCAAAGAATATTTCGACACAGATATCATGACTTGGATTTCACTCAAACACACTAATAATTTTCGGGAGGAATATCCATTAACGAGCTTCTGCGTGGGGTATATCGATGAGAATGGTTTGAGAAATGTGAGAGCTAGCATCTTTCAACAGTGACAGACTAAAAGTAGAAGATTTTATGCAACTCATGGGATATCTTATGTGCATCATCTCATGAGACCTTAATTCAGATAAGAACTCAGATCAGATGAGATTATTAGATGATAGAGAAGAAAAGAGATGTAGATTTATCTATACGAACCATGCTTTGGGGTTGAAGGCTTAGATCTCTGGACTCCCAAAGAAGCAAGGTTGCAGTTAGCTCTCCTACCATCGATTACAGGGGCAGCATCTACACAAGCTCTCATGGCAGCTTCTGGTTCGCGAAATGTAACCTGAAATGGAAATAATGAACATGAACTCGATCACAGTCAGCAAAGAGAATGAAAATTAAGGAAGATGAAATTGATAAAAGAAGTTCTCCTTGTAAAAGAGAACATGTGATATAGTATATTGCTTCATCTAGAGTTGAGATCTAGGTGATTACTGGTATATAATGATAAGAAGTGATATATGGACAACTTCTACAACTCAATTTTTTTCTGCCTAAAACTTGCATCAGTTTATGAAACGATATTATCAAAGGTTGTATACTGAATTAGGTATAAGAAAAAGATATATAAGAAAAAGAGATAAAGAGATAAGAACATACAAATCCATAGCCTTTAGATCTTCCAGTGGCTTTGTCAGTGATGACAACAGCCTCCAAGATCTCACCAAATTGCTCAAAATACTTCTTCATGGTCTCCTTTTGAGTCTCCCAGGCCAAGCCTCCAACAAAGACCTTAGTGTATGTGGTGTCACCAAACTGGCCTGCCAAATTAACTGGAGTCATGTTGAACTTTGTGGATCCAGAGAAGCAATGGAAACAGTTAAATCCTCTCTCTTGTTGTGGTGACTGATCTTAAAATCTTATTATCCACTAGCTAGAGTCAGGTGAGCTATGACAAAACTTCCCACTGTTATTTTGTGTTTTTGTCAAACAATGAGTGTATAGAGAAAGAGATCTAGGTGAGAAGATGAGAAATGGATGTTGTGTAGGTTGTGGTGGTGCTTGGTGGAGAAGAGAATGGAAGAGAAGAGAAGAGAAGAGAGAGAATTAGGTCAGAGAGAGAGAGAGAGAAAGCAAAAGTTGGAAAAAGAGGAAAGGGCCTCACATAATAAGGACATGAATTATATACAGAACAGCCCCCACCTTCTTCCATTATTCAATCTCAATTTTCTTTTCTCTTCTTTAAGAATATCAAATCTCAAACCCTATGCTTCTTCTCCTTCCATCCATTACCTCTTATGCATTTAATTATATTTATCATTATATTAATTATGTGCCATGCATTTTATTTTATTTATACCACTTACTAACTCTTTAACAATTCAATCAATATATTTTACACAATTTTTTGTTATTCTACCAAGCTTACTCATTTAAAGGAATGTTTTATTATAATTCAAAAGTGCATAAATCAACATAATAAAAATGTACTAAATTGGGTTATTACCATTTTAAACCTAATTACAAATATATTTAGGATATTGTATAAGATTTAATAGTAGAATGATAAATATAAAAAAAAAAAAAAATTGTAGGTTGTTTTAAATTTTTTGTGTATATATAAAATGACACAAGCAACTTTATTACCAAGAAAAATTAAAACAATATTTTTGACACTCTCTTTCTAACATCTTATTTACTAACAAATAAAATTTGTAGAAATATACATATTTTGGGTGAGTTTTAATCTCTATAAATGGAAGGAGAAATTTAACAAAACTTTTGGTTTCAATATATATTAGTATTTTTCTTGAAAAATAAAAATAGAAAAATAGAAAAAAGAAGGAGGTTTTGGTAATTTAGGTTTGTCTCTGGGTTTGGCGAAGAATGAAGAAGGAGCGGTCGAGTGAGAGAGGCAGACCGGGTTTGGAGGAGAAGCGAACCGGTGGGTGTGAATAAGTGTGTGTGTTGTGTCCACGCGCAATGATGGGGGCGTGGGAGTGGATGATGCAGCAACTATTATTATGTTCCTTCGTCTTTGCACTTTCTATTATTTTGAGGAGACATGAGGTGTGGTGTGGGGTACATTATTAGCCTCTTATCTTCCATAAATTACCTATTTGCCCCTCCACCACCTACATTTTGAACCGCACTGCCTCCAAACGGAACGGAAAATGGCGCCAACAGTGTTTTGGAGGGAAGTCAACGGTCAACTCTCCAATGGCGGCCTGTCATTCACAAAACACGCGTATACTTGCCTTTCCACGTCGATCATTTTTTATTAACGCTATTTGCATTTTTTTTAAATTAATATATGAATTTTAATGTAGTATAGACATTGAGATATGATATGGATTTAAGATATACGTAAAAATTTTAAAATTAAAATTATAAAAATTTACAATAAAAATTATGTATATAAATATATTTAAATTTTTTTAACAAAAATATGTTTCTCTTATTGTTCTAACCAAACATAAGGTCGGACGGAATCTGGATGAACAAGACCTTCTGGAAATGAGAGGGACTCCTCCTACAATGATACTCCGACGCTCAAGTCAGTAAGAGCATAAATATAATGAGTATAATATGAAATAGGAGTTGATAGTACTCTCTGTGTTGTTTATTAGATGTCTTTCTGTATAGCATAATCAGGTATATATATATACAGATTGAATTGTAACCTCTTCACTTTTAGTCATGATTATGTCTTAATTGAATCATTAAGGATGATTAAGTTTGATTGATTGAGATATCTTGATTTGTACTCCTACGAGAAACGATCCATAAATGACCAGACACATGACCCAAAACATATGATTCAAAAGTTTCTATAATAAATTTTAATTTTAAAAAAATATTAATTTTTTTAAAATTATGTTATAACTGTATTAAAATTATCAAAAATTTAATAAATATTTTATATTTTAGTTGAATCCTTCGTAAATACATATTCTACGAATTTGGTATACAAATATCGAAATCCGATACTGCACATATTATTTAAGATACAAACTTCATAAATAAATTAATTGCAAAAATAATAAGGGAGATTATATTCAGCCGTCAATAATATAGTAATTAAGTATTAAAACTGTATTCCGTACTTTACTAAGGATAATAATGTAAATAAGCAAAATACGTAAGAGTATTTCACAACCAACTTCACTTACTGCTCTAAAGCTTACAGAAAAAGACATCTCAACTCAATAAAAAAGACATTTCAATTCAAATAAAAATAAAGTATTCTTTTTATCTTACAAATGTCACTTCACTCTGAATTAAAAATTTATAGTGGATCATTTAAATATTTTTAAATACTCCTTTAGTTCTTTTTTAAAATGTCCTTTTAGGCCATTTCAAAGAAGTAAATGGATATAAAAAAAAATCTTGATATTAATAAAAAATTATAAGAATTTTATTTTATTCTTTTATTTTTATATTAATATATATATATATAATAGTAAAATTATGAATGATAAAAGTAAGTAATTTTATTTTCAACTTTAAAAATGATTTTTTTTTAAATGTGACACTTGAAAAGAAATTGAGAAAATTATAATAATTAAAAAATATGCTATATTTATTTTGACTAATGTTAAAGGAGGCCGACTTTTATGAACTGAAGCGAAATGAAGTTTGAATTTTGTGAATGAAAAAATAAATGTTAAAAAAAAAATATCCCTTTGAAACAATTAAACTCAAATATAAATTAAAGAATTTAGGATTTAGGATCACGATTGAATAAAAAGTTAATAAGAAGAAAAGTCTTACACGACGCTCAAAGAACCAGAAACGTGATAAAAAAATCACAAGAGGTATAAAAAAAATAACGCAGTGTCTTATTGTATTTTTAAAAATAAGTAAAAAATATAGAATGAGAAGTGGTTGTAAATAATAAATAGTGTATGGTTATTAGTGACTTTGGAAAGTATAATTATTTCAGAGAGGATAATCATTAGAAAATTAAAATGAAGAAGAGAAATTATTTTTTATAAATTATGTTAAAAGAAATAATATAGTTTGTAATGTTATTTCTAGGAGTAAAATACAATTTATAGAACAAGTACACTAATTATTTATTTTTGTAGTTAGTTATTGGAAGAAACTAGTTTCTTCTACTAATTAAGTGAACTATTTGTCTGCAAGTATGATTTTGGTAAGTTATGTTTTACGAGATTTTATACACGCTTTTTAAATGATACATGTTTTTTAAATGATATGTTCGTGTTGGATATACGTATTGAACATAACACTTATAGGACGGTGAAATGTCAAATTTAAAAAATATTTATTAGATTTCTGATTATTCTAACACGATTCTAATACAATTTAAAAAAAAAATACATTAATTTTTTAAATATTTAAAATAATTAATATTTAAAATTATTGTATAAATTTTTAGATTGTTTGATGAAGTGACTTTGAGCATGACAACATTACATATGTTTTCATTGTGTCGGAATTTTGAAACACGCGTGCTACCCAATCTCGCATCAAACGGATAATTGTGGTTAATCAACGGTAAAAGCTTAATTATGCCAATCACTTTTAATTAGTAACAGTCTTAAGGAAAATGCCTTGCTTTATACAAATTTTTGGTTACATTGCATATAAATATAATGCTTACTATATTCGTATGAATCTATACATGCACATTTTAATTTTTTGTTAATGTATAAAATAAATAATATATAATGTCAATATCTAATTGAGTTGGTTCAACCTGTTTTGTAAATTATCGTAAACTTCTGAAATGTGTTCTATTTCAGTAAAAACAATAGCGAGAATGTAAGATATTAAAACAATTAAAAAAATTAAATATTTGAAGTAAATAATAAGAATTATTGTATTGGTAAAAAAAAATATAAGAATTCTTAAATTTAAATAATACAACAAAATCATTAAATAAAAACTAATTTTATAAATTAGAAAAATTAGTTAATATATTAAAATATATTGGTATTTAAAATAATTTCTATTATTAATAAAAATTGATAAAATGGTTTTTAAATTCGTTTCTAACTATTAGCTATCAAATTTTTAACTACTAACTACTTATGTTCTAAATTATTCTCTATTGGTCTTTTAAAGATTAATTTAGAATCTAAAATATTAGTAATTAAAAATTTGATAGCTAATTTAAATACTAATTTATAATATTTTATAAATAATAGAAATCATATTAGATATCAATAATATTTTGTCTTTAAAGTAATATCTAATTTAGTAATTAATTATTTTTAATCTCTAAATTTAATTATTATTTAATGATTTTATTGTAATGTAATAACATATTCTCTAACTTACTATATGAGATTATTGTTTCATTTTTAATAATTTTGAACAAATAAAAGAGAGTATATATTAAAAAAAATGTGTTAAAGTAGAGTGTTATTGAAATTCTTCTTGAATATTTGATGATATAAAGTTGTGTGCAGTAAATAGAGGGTGAATTATAAGGGTAAATTTGTGAAGGTGTGTTAGAAAAGTGTATGTGATATTGTTTAGCTTGTGGAGCACATATGTGACTGACAAGTTGTATGAATTAAAGTACATTAAGTAGCATAAATTAAAGAGGAATAGTTGCACTCAGACACCCATTTTAATAAAACCTCTTTATGCACTGCTCATCATTATTTCTCCTTCCACCATCTCATTTTTTCTCATCTTCTTCCTCAAACATCAAGAATGTTTAATCTCTCCATATCCAAGGCTCAAATATACAACACCCCAATCACAATTACTAATGTATTCTTATTATTATTTGTAGGGTTATGAGCCTGATCCGATGATATGTGATATATGGTTCGTTTTTCTATATTCATCCGTGTTAAAGTTTTATTGATTGAAGCTGGAGGCATGCAGAGTTATGAGTTTGATCTGATAGTTATGAGTCATTTCTCGATTATTGTATCTAACGTAATACTATTATAGCACAAGTTAAGAGATCTTAATTAGTCTTAATTATTCAATTATGATGAAATCATAACCATTGGCGGAAAAGTTAGGATTTGGTCCATATATACCAGAAACACTCCACAAAAAGATCATCTGATACATACTGGTAAATGATACGCTCATCTTTAACTACTTTGAATGTTCTAGGTTTAACACCGTCTTTACCCAATATTTTGTTTGAAACATTATTATTTCAGCTTAACATATTTTTATTTATTAATAATCAGTTTTACCAAAAAAAAAAAGTGATGCACATTAATTACAGTGCACTCTGATGGTGCAAGGATGCATGAGTAACCTATGAGAAACATTTTTGTTTGATGTTTGGTCGAGTGTGACTTAGGCCCACCTCACAGCTCACATGGACCTAGATTCCATGCGTATGGGAATGGGGGAACTACCTCCATCTGTTGCCACTACCATGCATCTCTTACAACCACAACCTATATACCTTTACATAACAATCTTTCAAACCCTTTCCCTTCTTAGTCACATATATGCCACAATTTTTTTCTTCAAATCAATATATTTATAGGTAAGTTTTGAAGTTCTCACGTCCACTAGAAATTATAGTATTTTATAATATATAAGTGAATTAAAACTTCAGCATATAAATTGATTTTATGAAATTAAGTTAGGCTTAAAGTTCAGTTCTTAATATGATATCAAAATCATTTCAAACTTTGAATTTATCAAGTCACCCTATAAATAAGTACAAACTTTATTTTATAAACCGTCGATTTTATGAGATTAAATTAAATTTATAATCCAAATCGCCTTAAGGATGGAAAACTAAAAGTAATTAAATTGGACAAAAAAAAATCTACCCAACATGTTTAGAGAACAAAATCTGCTGCTCAATATAATATTAAGAGAAAACTTGAGACTCTAGTAGAATTTTGAAAAAGTGAGAGAGAATCATTGCATCCCCTGGAATAAACATGTTTCTACCCTTATTTACCAACAAGTTGAATCTTTAAATCTATTGCATTTTTTGTCTGTCCGTGAAATGACAGTTAAAATTCACATTATTCTAAAATCAACTACTAATGGAATATCATATAAAAATCCTCAATAGTTCTCTATTATGAAAAAAAAAGTAGTCCTACTTAATAGATGTGAATGTGTGAACATCCTCTCTAAACAGAGAGAGAACCACTCATCTTATGCATTACAATCCAAAACTATGTGGTCCCATATAATCAAAATCCGACTTTGCGTCAACAAAATTTAAAAAATCCCCCAAGAAGGATGCTTCCTTGCATGCTGTTCACTTTAAAAGTTTATCTAATTAGTTTCCTGCAATACTCACATGACATACATGGTTGAGGGCTAGCTAGTAGATCTTTTACATAGTTTTTACATATAACAAGTTGAGCATGTTTGATTTATCATAAAATTTCTGTCATTGAGGTGAAAATATTAAAGGTATCTTTATAATTTGGTTTTGTACTGGTTGGATTTGGACGACGGTAGAAGATGTCACTACTCGGTCGAAATTGGACTATGGTAGAAGGTGTCAACACCTGATCAATGCCAACCAACACATCAAAGTCATTGTGTTCGAAAAAAAGGTTAATAGGTGTTGTGATTAAGCATTAGGTAATACGTTTTTAATTATGATTCAAAATCTCAATCCGACTCAACAACGATCGACTCGTGATAATCATATAAATAATCACAAGTTTCGAAAAAAATATACGTCATCATTATGCATTAATTGCATCGAATACCAATATCTCACTTAAGCGTCAGAGTACCTTTTGCATGCACCATTTAAACTGGAAGTTTGCAAAGAAAAAGACAGGAAAGGAAGAAAAGAAAGTTGTTCAATGAGATGATGAACAGAACGAAACGACTGACCGACCGAAGAGAAAGATAATAGTTCTCTCAATCTTAATCCGTTCGAGAACAGATTTAGTTAGGTTTAGTTATGAATGCAACAATTATGTTTGTAGTTAGTGAGTGTGTGTTTGAAGAAATGATTAGTGAAAATGGTGGAAAGGTGATGGTGAGAGATAGAGATGGAGGGAATGGCAGTGTGGTGATATAAGAGAAGAAAGAGGGGTGTTGTTTATGTTGGGAGGGTAGAAGAAGAAAAGATAATGAGAATTGGGATGTGGGGTACTCGTAGCTGTCTCCAACTTTAGGTTTAGGACTCACCACAGAAGAAAAAGAAAAGAAAAGAGATAATTGTACAGCCGAAGACCAAGCCAACCCATTACAGCACACACCAACTATTCTAACTTTTCTTTTCTCTCAATTTTTCAAACAACCTAAATAACTCTATTCATGCTTCTCTTCAGATCTCTCTCAAATAAATCACATAATTATTCATAACACATAAACATCATGATTTGATTTTGCTCTGTACATTCATATATCATTTACATTTCATACATACTATTTATTGTTAAACATAAAGGTAGCTAAGTAACTTATTATTATATTTCAAAAGATTATATATTTTGACCATATAATTAAGTAAATAATATGTTATAATAAGGAGGTTGGAAGAAGCTATATATATGTTACTGGGCAGCGTGGAACTTTAATTATGGAAGCTACTTTTAAAACTAATGATAAAGTTAGTCAAGAATTGTGTTTTTGTGAAGAAAAAGTTTCACAAATATTTTATACAAATTAATGAAAGAGATAAGAAATCAGAAATAAGAGAAGAGATTTTTTTTTCCCAATTTTATAGAATTGACTTCCATTGGAGTGCATTATTCATTAAAAAGATGAAAGACTAAAAATAATAAATTAAAAAAACATATAAGTTATATAAATAAAATTAATTTCAATTTTTAGATATAGCGTTTGATATATAACTTTAATAATATGTATGTTTTAATAAAATGATATCTTTTTAAAATTTTAAATTATAATAATCAGTTTTAAAATAAATTAATTCGTAGTTTGTGAGTTGATGCTAACTAACCTCACTTAAATCATGAAATAAATAGGTTAAACTAAAATTATTCACTTTAATTTGTGTTGCTATTTTTTACAATCTACCCAAAAAAAATTCAAAACAATCAACATTATTTATAATTTTAAAAAATATTAAAGTCCTACAAATTTATTTAGTATAAATCTTAAACTTTAATACTTAACCTAATTTTTTTTTAAAAAGAAAGTGTACTGACAGAGTGATCCGGCCCACCATCTTTTATGGGTTGGTGGGCCATTTTACTAGACTTGGCCCATATTATCTTCATAACCAACCCATTTAAAGAGCCATGAACCACAATGCCAATTTTCAAGTGATTCTGGCCTACTTAATGTTTATTGTAAATTACAAAGTAATGAAAGATGGTGACAGTAGAATGAAATTAATACAAATTAAGGTGTTTAGATGTGTTTTCCTACGCTTTTTTTGTGGGTTGAAATTTATTCCCTTGTGGAAAAAGGTATATCCACTCTTCTTAACCTCACTTTTCTGTTGCATCGTCACATACTTTTTTATGATGATACCTTCAGTTCATTGATTTGTTGGAGAAATAGACAACCATGATTATGCTCTTGTACTTTGATCATAGAATATGCTGTTTCTTTCACTTAACTGTTTAAAATCTCAGTGCCTTTGCCATGTGGTGTTTTACTACCACATTTCCCCAATTTATTGTGACATCATTAGATGCAGGAAGAATGCATTATTATATAACATTAGCTGGTTCTGATTTTGTCATTGGTCATTGGTTGGAGTGGATCGCACCTCACACGATTGTTAAGATTTCAAGTCTGAACATCGCACGGCAAATAAAATTTGAACATATTTTACTGTTCCACATCAGATATGTAATAGAACATCAATTCTCCCAATTTTGCAGATGTTCAAAACATAGAACCATTTACCAAGTTACAACAAAATGCTTCCCTTCTAGTACTAATGTAGCTGTATGATCTCATTTAAGTTATCATCGACTAAAAGCAAAAAACAAAACGATGGCCATCATGAAAACAGTGAAGCTGAAGAATCGGTTGACTATGATGAATCTTCATGATAGAGGTGGAGCCCCAACCCGAAGCGTGCACAAGCTCTCCTAAAAGCCATTGCTTCAGCCTTCTGTACAGGATCTCCATAACTTGTGTCGTCTACTGAAGCAGTCCCAGTTGATTCCCTAAATATCTAGAGAAATAAAAGGGGTTTACTTAAGACAGAATCAACAGGAACTAACAAGCAACTGAAGTTTATCTGGTCATTTTGACAGAATGACCATAACGACATTATTTCAATATGTTCAAATTCAGCTACCCAGAGACTGAAAAAAAGAGCAGCAAGTTTAAAACATGAGATCAACGATGATGGTCAAGGTTAAAACAAAAACGGTTGGCAGGCCCTTTTCTCAGCCAAGACTGCAACATCTGCATTGGTCTGCAATTTCTTGCATTTTCAAACTCAATGAAACCTCCAGTTTTTTAAAACCTTGATGGTGTGTAAATGAAGTCAAAAAGGAAAAGATGCGATGGGAATTTACAGTCCTATAAATTTAAATTTAGCTCTTGAGTAATAAAACATGTTCTTTAGGTCTCCTTTGTGCCAGTTTCAGGTGCAAAAAAGTTGTGAACCAAACCAAACTAGGAACTAAAAAAAATATCTAAACCAATGATACAATTTACAAAACTAAACCAATTCAGTTATCCGAAAAGCTTTGCACATTCTAATTCCAGGAACCAATACCAAATTGCATCAACAGGCTACAGAGTAAGGCCATGGTGTGCTGCAAGACAGCAAAGACCTTTCACATTCTGGCGGGGAAAATTGGTGTTATGCACTGCTGGGCAACACCGGACATCAGAAATAGGTGGAACCTCAGTGACCAGCACTGCCCTATGGTGGCCCTTTCATCTAAGTGCTCTGTTGTATCATTGGATCCACTCTATTGATGCTCAATTGCCCAAAAGACCTTCCACATTCCACTCTGGGGAAAAACCAGTTTTCAAATATGTTCTTATTGTAATTAATTGAACCGTTTCTTGATAAATTGTTGATAAACAGGTTCAGAACATCCAACCAGACAACTGGCTCAGCTGGTTCATGAGAAATAGGACAGGTTAAATTTGGTTGGACAAAGCTAAATTTGTAGAATGGTTCGTGCAGTTGGGTTTTCAATGTAGAATGAAAACGTGAGCAGGCACAGTTTTAGCTTCACAGACAAAATCACTAATGTGTTTGGTTCAGAGGAAATGAAAATAGGTGACAAAAAAAATGTTTAGTGGTTAAACAGAGTAGAAATAGGTGAGAAAATATTTTGAAAGAAAGGAGAGAAATAAATAGAAATACATGAGAAATAGTATAGTAGATGAAGCAAATCACTCATTCACTACTTTCCCTCTACCAAACACACAAAATCAATTCTCTCCTCTTTCAAACTTCTCCCTCTACACAACCAAAAACACCACAAGGGATTTGTTTACTTGTTTTTAGTAATAGAAGTGTTTCATAAAAGAAATGTAGACTATGGAACAATGATTTTCTTTGTAGAGTGTGAAGTGGTAAGTAGGTACCTCAGCATCAGTCCCATAAAGGGTAACTCGGTAGACGACGGAGACAGACTTGGCATCAGCGGAATAGGTGATATTCCGAACCTCACCAGACCACTCTAGCATTGGATATTGCATTAACAAGGTATCATCAAATTATTAAAAGCACAAAAAAGGGGGAAATCATATTATACCATACCAGGAGCGTGTAAATTCAAAATGCGGTTCACAAGATGCCTGGAAAAAAAATGCAATACAATGAATACTGATGAGGATGAAGCGAAGAAAACAGAGATTAGGGTTAGGGTTAGGGAATAAACGAACCAGGGAATGTATCTGATGGGGAATCCATCTTTCTCGAGGCGAGTTCTGACGAGAGAATCAGGGACTTTCTTGTTGAGCTCTTTGAGTATTTCAGAGAGAGGTCTAGAGATTCCAGAAGTGGGAACCTCTTCTTCTTCCATTTTCTCACTTTCTGTTGCTGCTCTGTAGCTCAACTTCGAATGTCGCCGATTCCATTGCCCAAACCTAAATGCTCCTCCAACTCTGCTCAATTTTTCCAATTTCACAAATCCTGAAGCCATTCTCAAAACCTCTCACCACTCTCCACTCAAACGTAAATTACTTCTTCTTCTTCTTCCCTAAAACATTTTCTGCAACTTTTTCAATCGCACTGTAATTTACGTATGGGAAATAGTTGCTTTCGAATAAGCAATAGAAAGAAGAAAACAAAACCTTCTAAGGTCATGGAAGAAGAAATTTTTTAAATGCATATTTATACTCGATTCGGCGAAAATACTTTCTTTCTGCCGCTCAATTTAAATTATTACAAATAAATAAATAAATAAATAAAGCTTGTTATTTCTTTCAATTTTTTGTTTTCATTACTTTCAGAAAAAAGACTCTTGGTTTCGCATACCTAAGTTACACGCGTTTTTAGTGTATTATAAGTTCATTATTTAAAAATACTTCATTTTAAAAGTGGTGTTATAAGTTAGATGTTTAGAGATAAGTGGAAGACTACCTCCAGAGCTTTTCATGACGATAAAATCATACTAGAATTCTAACAAAGTTTCTATATAGTGAAAATTGGAAGTTTGAATGATTGATTACCCGAGTCTAGCGGTCTCTTGGTAAAAGAGAATGTTCACGTCACATCACAGGTTAGAAGTATTAATTTCGATTAAGAGTTATAAAGTGTGATTAAAAGCTCATTGAGTCTGTCTGACAGATAAAGCCCACTAGAACATTATAAATAAGAGAGTACTCTCATACTAGTGAAATATAATGTTATTTTGAACCTTAAACTAGATTATCTAAATTGACGTCATTTAACTTGAATATTGAAGTATCTTTGCAGGTACTTCATCCTCTCGAATATCTAAAAAAAATAATCGAGAATAAAAAAAAACATAAATAATTCAACGAAAACATTCGACAGAGAACATTCAATTTCGGATAAATTGTAAGAACAAGCAAATTTCGAATAAATTGTAAGAAAAAAAAAATGAAATAGCTTAAGTGATAAATAAAAGGTAATGAAAGAATGAAAACATAGATAATATAGATAATATGAAAGTTATAAATATTAATTTTGATTTTAACTTGTTATAAGGCAGGCACCATGAAAGCAACTTCCTCCTCTAGAGGTATGATATTGAAGGTTGTGAATTTTGAATTGAGCTTTGGTACATTTAATTTATAACTTTATTTGTATGATTTGAAGGAGCATACATATGAAGAGGGAATCAAATGAGAGCCATTTGTTTGATATTAATAGGATAAACATCATCCTGCGGTCCATTAAAAGCTCTCCAAGCAAACACATAAATGGCGGATTCTGTTGGGTGGAAGGCATCCCAAAACACCGTCTGCTTTCTGTTCTGACATGGAAATTGCAATGGCAGACATGATAACTGTCCTCTGTTCCTTCCCACCCCACAGCAAGCTCTATCTATAACATCAAACTCTGCAAAACAACAACATTCCTCTACATCATGAACCGAATCCGATATTAATCATCCTGACTAATATCTATTATTGAATTAAGATATCACATATTCTTGACGTATTTATAAAGAAAAATGTTTTATTAACATTTCTATCACTTTCCTTTTTTCACCCATCCATGTCATCTCGTATGACGATATAGATGGATGAAAAAAAGGAGCATAGACTTAACACCGCTTGCGTGGACTGATATATAAAATACATATTACTTACGGTATCTGGCAGGGTTGTTTAGGACATCGCCCAAGACATGGTAAGTGTTAGCGTATGTAAAGATAGAATCAGGATGATCTCTGTTCAGTTGCTCCACCATTGATCTAAGTCCTTCGTTGAAGAATCCAACTATCTGATTAACCAAGTCCACGCATCTTCCCACTGGGGCAAAACCACTCGCTCGAATATTAGGGATGCAACCCAGTGGCCCAATTCCTGCTAGAAAGAACTTCCTTAACCCTAGATTATGCAGTGCCTGCAACATTTTTCAAATCAATTCCTCATCCAAAACTAACCAATTTTTCAACATGCCAAACACTAGTAGATATAAGAGATGTTCGATTCAATTTACCAAAATTTGTTGCCCAAAATTGTTAACAAGAAGATTGCCGAACTGCTGGGCACTGTAATTGAAACTGGAGCGATATAAGGCTGGCATGAGGTAGTTATTGAGGTAGTCATTGTTTCCGGTTACCACAACTGCTATAGACTTGGCTAAGAACTGATCCATTGCAATAGGGTTCGTCATTGATCTATACTGATTCAAAGTGGTCTGAAAGTTCTGGATTTGCTGGTTCATGCTAAACCGATCACCCTGCATCACCATCATCATACTGCACCCTTTAGACACCAGGCATATATAGATGAAAAGATTGCAAATTTAATAAGGATTTTTGTGGTGGTTATATATTAAAGAAATTCTGTTGATATATATACAGTAAACAGTAAACTCAAAGAAAGCATACATAGTTTCTCCCTGACTCATCAAGAATACCACCAGCAGCTGATGCATAATTGACACCATTGAGTATTCTTGATCCATTTGTGGAGGGGTCTGCAAAAGGTGGAGGAGAAGGAATGCCCAGAAATTCTCCTGTGAAGTTAATAAGCAAGAGTTAAAGAGGAAAAGAAGGGTAAACTAGGTCAACATTAATAATATTAAGAAGTGTAGTTTAACTTTAACTCAAACTCATAAAATCGGGTTATAACGTGTTGCACCCACTTATATATTACGAAACGTCTTTTCATGCAAAGGCACGAGCTACTAACTCGTACGTGATATTATATATTATGTGTGATTCGATAACAGTCCGATAGTGAGTGGTTTGATAAGTCCAACAAACAATCATTATGATAAACACAAAATGACTATGATATGATGTTAAGAAGTGAACTTAAATCTAACTCAACCTTATAAAATCGGCTTATAAAGTAAGATTTCTCACTTATATACCATGAAATGTGTTAATCTCTAATCGATGTGAATTAGATTTAGAGATGATGGTAATGTAAGAGGACTTACCAATGAAGTCAATGAGGGATCTGCCATTAGAAAAGCGACCAGTAGCACCCTGATTGAAGTCGATGCCGTAGGGGTAGAAATTTGCTCTTGCGAGTGTGTTTAGGAAGTTATTGTTGCCAACTTCAACCAATGAATCTCCAAAAACAAACAAAGCAGGCACCCTCTGCGAGTTTACCTGTGCAATCTCATTCAAGCACAGCAGCAGTAGCAGCATTGCAGCCACTGATGCTTTTGCATGTTCCCACAACCCCATGTTCCTCACTAGAATTCTCAACAAAAGATGAGTGAAAAGTGAAGACTTACAAGGTTATTGAGCACAATATATAAGGTCGGATATGCAAAAAGCCAAGCCATTAAGTGTGTGCTGGCGTGCCTCACTCACGTTTTTGGCTTCTCTCGTAACAAACGTTTACCATTTTCATATCATCTTTATGGTAACCAGAGTTTTAGTGTGTGTTGTACTCAAATGCCATGCATGCTATCTATGAAAAAAAGACTGAAAAAAAAAAGTAAGGACGGGAATTGCGTGCGGTGAGATAACTTTTTATGCTTTTGTAACTCATGAAACTGAAGAAATCAATAAGTAGAAAACGTGTGAAATGATTTTTTTGTGAATCTCATATGCATTAGAAGGTTACGTTAAAGTGGTGTGTAGCTGGCTAGATTAGTTTATTCATTTAATTATATTTATCATTATATTAATTATGTGCCATGCATTTAATCTTATTCATACTTTAACATCACTTATTAACTCTTTAACAACTCAATCAATATATTTTACACAATTTTTGTTCTAAACAAGGTCACCATGGAAGCTTGTTAAAACACAATTGTACCAAGCTTACTCATTTAAAGGAATATTTTATTATAATTCAAAATACATAAATCAACATGGTAATATCACCAGCTCAACCCGAGATCATGGTTAAAACTCTTTGTGGATTGTTTTAAGTAAAATTTAATTCTACAACCCCACATAATAAGTAATAAGTAAAAAAATCAGTATACAACTCTTCATATGTAACTCCAAAGAACCATGTCACAACTCTTTTTTTATTAAAGTTACTAATACTATTATTTTAATAATTTTTTATATTATTTAATTATAAATTTAACAATTATTATATTTTACTTTTATTAAAATTATCACATTAAGAAAACTTTTTGCATTATCAAACTATAAGTTTTCAATTTCAAAATTACTTTATATTAATAAAAAATATAATTATTTGTTCAATTGTAACTTTTGTTTTAAGATTCGTCATCATTTTACATTCATAACTTTTTCAACAACTATATAAAATGTTATTTTACTCTATTACTTCATTTATATTTATTATTATTATTATAGATTCCCACTTTTATCTTTAACATAATCTATACCTATATATAATTCCTCCATAACTGTTTCTTATATAAATCTATACTTCTATAACTGCTTTTTATATATATAATAATTTTTTATATATTATTTTTAGTTATTTTGTAAATATTAAAACAGTTATCAGGATAGAGTGTTTTTAACGTAAAACAATTTTGAATTTAGATTTTTGAAATATATCTTTATTTCTTTAGTTTTCACTCACACTTTTTTTTTAATTTGAATTTATATTTGGAATTTTTATTATCATTTTTCTCTCCTTCCTCTTTTTTATTATCATTTTTCTCTCCTTCCTCTTTCTCATTTTATCTCTTCTTTTATATCACTTCTATTAGATAAAAAGATTTATAAGAGTAAGAAGAAGAGCACGCATCCCCACGTTAGTATCTGAGTTTTCTTTTCTTGGTTGTTTGATTGTTAATGTTATTCATTTTTATTTTCATTTTCGTACACCGAAGGTAGAATACTGCACAGGTACAGAGTTATCTTGATATCATTGTTGATGTGGACATCGTCGGAGAGGATGAATGCGTTCTGAATATGACATTCTTGTGGGGAGATAAAAGAAATTATAAAATAAATATTTTCTTAAGATTTGTTATGGAGTTTCTCATCTTATTCTTCTTCTTTTTTTCCTTTTCAATATTATATTTCTCTTTTTTAAGATTTCTTATTTTATTATTTTTTTTCTTTTCATTATTATATTTCTCTTATTAATATAGTAGGTTAAAACTCATAAATAATAAGTATAAATAATGAGAAAAATATAATATTTTAAATCTCTTATTAAAATAGTAGGTTAAAACTCATAAATAATAAATATAAATAATGAGAAAAATGTAATATTTTGATATTTAAAAGATATAAATACACACCCTATGTTTCCGTAGTTTTTATAACGCGTTTTAATAATAAAATATTATCATAGTTAATAATGATCGAATGTCTCATTTGGTAACGTGACCAAATATTCTTTCGATTGGAAGATTAAACATCACACAACGAAATAGTTAAGTCTAATTTTTAAAGAATTATAACTAAACTTGTGTACAATGAAATTCGCCTCGTCAAAATACAAAATCTTACTTTATCATAGAGATTATCTCTATCTCTATGGCCTGTCCTAATACAAGCACAAAACAGAAGGCCAATTAGGATCCTGCTCGTCAAGTATAATAAACACCAGAATGAAAAACCTTTTCTAACATATTATATTTAAATGATAAAAACATAAATAATGAAGAGAAATTTTCAATTTGAGCCTAAATTTACGTAAAACGTGATTCTTGAATAGTGTTATTATGACTTACACAAAGTTTTTATATGGGCGTTTCTAAAAGAAAGAAAATGGCAAGGATTGCATGTTATACCTTTCCGAAGTAAAACGGAGAGTGTTAAAAGAAATACAGAGGAACACTTGATTATCAGGTGGGTGGTAATATTTAAAAACCTGAACAGCAAAACATGTACATTTAACAACTTCATAAATTATAATTATAATTATATTTATTTTTTAAAATTCAAAATATTATTATATTATTGTAATCGATTGTTAAATGTATGTGTTTTTCATTTTAGTGTAAAAAAACTTTACCTTTATCATCATATAGATACGAATGACTACAAACTGCAATGAAAATCATAATCAAATTGTTACATTTAAACTGAGTTGAATGAACTAAACCCTGGGTCGGATTTTTTAAGATAATATATTATTTTAATTAATTTTTAACTATGTTATTTTTTTAGCTTTTAACCATTAAATATATTATAATCAATATTGAACATAACCAAATCAGATAATCCTAACATATAAAAGGATTAGGAAGGAAACTTGAACATATATTAGAGAACATATAAAAGAGAAAGACAAATTAGCTGCACTAAACAATCATAACCATGTTTTACCAAAACAAATCGGATCCTTAAACAAGATCCGAATGGCTACTACCCTAAACAGTCATAACTATGTTTTTCAAAAGAAGTCCGATCCTTTACTAGATCCGACCCGAATAGCTTTCAAAGTTTTCATACTAAAAAATCTTCAAACCCTTCCGGCCACCACCTTGGCCGCGGAAATTCAATCCCACAAGCTTGGGCGACTTCTAACAAACTCATTTCATCAAGAACATCATCCTTTTCGTTACTACATTCAGCAAGAAATTTCAACACATCAAACACATTAATTTTCACCTTACATTTCCCAGATTCCTCTGCATTCTTCGATGGACCACTCGTTGAGGGTGGCAACCCAGCAGGCAGCACCGATTCCTTGTCGCTCTGCTTCTTCTTTCCAGAATCTTCCAAACTTGACTTGCTCCTCTCACCACTGCATGCCACATTCTGGGATTCACATAAACCAGAGTTCCCAACTAGGGTTGATAAATTTCCTGCAGAACAGATATTTTCATTAGAAACTTTTTCCGTTTCAGAAACCAGATTCCCCACACGCTCTTTCCCTTTCTGCGATTGAACTCTCACAGAACCCCTTGAAGAGCCGATACCCAGATTCGGCCTTTTCAACGGCGACTCGACCGTTAAATCGAAACGGCCAACACGAATCCCGCCCGAAACATCTTTCCGTGCACCGCGCGAGGGTTTATCGACGTCCATTTCCCGCGTCAGCTGAACTCCCGAATGCCCTAAACCGGAACCCATCCCCAAACCAACAGCCTTCGACCGCTTGCAGAAATCGACGAACCGCGAAGTCCGAGCGCTAACATCGCCTTCTGTGGCGACCCCCGGCTGGTCACAGAATGCGGGGATCGGGGTGTTCCGCGGCGGCGTGTGGGAAACGGTTACAGGAGCGGGGTTCTGAGAGGCGGGCGGCGACACCGTGACGATGGCGTTGGAGTGCGGCGCGGAGTCGGAGGAAGAGTGGGGACTGTGTTCTCCGAGAGAAAGATCGCGCAGTAGTGATTCCTGCGACGAGGAAATATGGGCATGATCGAACAGAAAGTTGTAGGGATCCGTCATTTGATTCGCCATGGCTTCTCACACCGCAGAGGAAGAAAGAGATAACTTCGCTTTCTCTGCAACCAAGGTTTTATATAGGGTTCGTGGAAGAAGACGGTTCACATTCCAATTCTGATTTATTCTTTTTTGAAAAAAAAAATAATGTGAGAACGATAATAAATAAATAAAATAGAATCATTATATTTAAATCAAGACAGTTTTATTGAATATTTAGATATATAACGACTTTTAAAATTATCTTTGATTGGCGTCACTTTTTATTTTCCGAAGATGCATTTTCTTTTATAATTTTAAATTATTTAGAATTTGTATTTATAAGAAAATGAAGAAGAAAAGATTCTTAAATTTAGAATTATCTTGTTCTTGAAGGATTGAATTAAAGTATTGGTTTAATTTAATTGAATATTATGGCAAGTTTATATAAAAAAATAAAAATTGTTAGAAATTCAAATTTTGAATGCCAGCTAGATTGAGTGTAGAGGTAAATAAATAAAAAGGTGAAATGACCATTGCCATTGGAAACAGAAAACCTTTCAGTTGTCTCCATCACCTCCAATTTTCATTCCTCTTTTTCCCGCCAAAAGCTTAAGAAGTAACTATTTTGATAATTCCTTCTCTCTTTCATTTTATTTTTATTTTTCTTTATCTGTTATCAGATTAATTATGATTAGACTATTCACAGTACAGTATGACTCACTGTTTTGTAATAAATGATTTTAATCATTACATCTATAATCTCCCGAAGGTAAACAAATAAAAGAAGAAAAATAAAAAGCTATATTAGAACAATAAATTAGAAAAAAATAGGAAAAATATGTGAGTTTTTTTCTTGTATCTCTGCGTGTTTCTTCCTACCGTCATAACTTTTAAAATTTCGAAACTAGTCTTAACATTTTATTTAAAAAAAGGTACTTGTATTTTTTAATTATGGATTTGTAAATTTGGAATGATTTTTTCTGTATTACTGAAGATTTACGAATGTATTAATCTGTGAATTTTTTGGATTGAATATTTCCGAAGACAAAAGAATAAATTGTGGATTTTCTGTTCTATAGAAATGTTTGAAATCACAACATATGAAAACAGAACTATAGATTCGTAAACAACAAAAAAAAGTTATTTATCTTTCTCTCGGGAATAGATAATTGTTAAGAGAAATCATCGAATTATCACCAAATCGTCGGAAACACCATCGATCATCGCCAATAGAAATATCTTTCTGTGTCAAGAGATGGAGTAGCGTTGTCGTTGATAGAGCAATGCAGTTTGTCGGTGTAGTTTGTATGTAAAGGAAGAAGAAAGAGTGGATTGTGAATTTTGTGTGCATTTTAGGGTTTTTAGAAAATATTAGAGATAAGTTTATCTTTGCATAACATTGTGAGGTGTAAAAAGAAAGTCGTAGGGGTGCAGGAAGAAATTGTTAATGAATATAAATAATGGTCCAAATGCATATGAGTTGGGCCATTTATTTGGCTATTTTAAAAGCCCAAAACATTCAATTTATTTATGCATGTATGCGTCACTTTTTCACTATCAACTTTTCTTACAAAAATAACCTATCTTAATGTTAAAATGCATGGCATGTCACACTACTAACTAAAAAGAGTACACTGTTTTAATACGTCTAATTTTGCCACCATTGCACTTCTATAATAAGAAAGTTTACACTTACTGTAAAATCAATATTAAATCTGCTCGAAAAAAGGTGATAAAACAAGCTGTGAAAAAATAATTTGGACGGGTTTACTCTGTCACTGTTAGTGTGAGTTATCAACTGCTATAATAAATTATAAATATTTTTTATAATTTGCAATGACCATATGACTAATAATTAATTTAATGAGCTAAGTAATTAGTTTTAAGATTTAATTTTATTTTTTGTTTTTTTTAAACTCTTTTCTCAAATGGGTATGAACTAATAAAACTATTGATTATTCTTTCAGTCGGTCAGTTAACCTATCTTTCATTTCTTTCTCTCAAATGAATTCTTGTAATTCTCGTTCTTCCACTTTTTCTTTCTGTGAAATCTAGACTTAGATGATACCGGTAAAAAACACTCTGACACTCAAGTCAAACTTCGACAGTTTAATACTATACCTAATTGATCCTTTAAAAAACATTGGTTGGAATTGAAGTTATGAATTTAAATATTTAAAAGCAACAAGAATTGTAAGCAGCGCGATTTGTGGTTTATGTCTGCATCCAACCGTGAAATGTTGATGAAATGAGTGAATTAAAGCAGAATTTGTTGGTCTCTAATCTCATCTCCATTTTAACACGCATAAAGTTAGTTTAGGCAGCCAACAAAACTTTAGTACACACTTAAATGGTGTTAGAAAGATTGCCCACACAAACAGAGGAATGTAGTTATTTTCTTGTTATTACCTCAATTTGTTGCATCATCAAACCCACATGATCAAACTACCAACATTCTGGCAATCAAAACATACCATGTAACTATAATACCATTTATAGAGACCTAGGATGGAACATCATATTCTCAGACATCTCTTTATTATTCTTTTATTTTTAAGGATTTTCAGTCAAAAGTGTCATGATCCTCCACTCACCAAAGCACATCCTTGTTAGGTAAATTCACTCATCTATACCACTCTCTTCAATTTCTTCTTTCAACTTTATATTTTTCACATGTTCCATCTACCTAAATTGTAAAAACTAAAGTTAATTGATTCTATTCTATTCATACTAAGGAGTGAACTCAATCTCATAAAATCAATTTAAAGTCCAGTTTTTACTATGATATCATAGTCATTTTTGAATCTATTCTAAAAAATGTTTGTTGGGTTTATCAAACCATCCGTTATATGACTGTTATCGGATCACTCATAATATATTGTTTCACGCACGAACTGTCCTTTCGATGTGGGAAATGTGTTAGAGATCTCACATCAACTAGAATTAGACTTAAAGTTTATTTCTTAATAATTTATCCTAGAAAATGATGAATAAATAACGAAACAAAGCTAGGTAGTGTAGTGATGATACTCGTTTATAATATTCAAGAATTAATAGCAATTTTGTGACTTGCTAATGATTTTCAAACTGTTCTTCAGTGTGTGATGGCCAAATAGCATCAAAGTTAGCTCTGTTCACTGATTGTAAGCAAGTTAAACATTTTGCTTCACACATTCATTGCCTTTTGCGATGAACATCCCACTCATGCTCACGTGATATGCCCAAGACCCACCCAAATTTCATGGCTAAGATGTGTAGAAAGTTGCCTTAATCAAATTGTTCCAATACAATACTAACAGTTACAGCAACAAACGTAGATCACAAGCCTTTTTCTTATAACGGTAACCCACACACATTGCTTTCAAATTTTGCATTTACTTGATTCCTGGGACCTAATTAACATGGGAAATGCCACATATTAATGCATGCCCATCATTAGTTGTTTGCCATATAATAATCCAACGTTTCAACCTCGTCTAATTTAAGTACCAAACATTCCTTAAGGTCGAATTTAAGTTGAAGTTGGTGTCTTTAGAAAGATCAGTGGATCGTGACGCACTCACAGTGTTCTTGTTGAGATAGAAGATATGAGAGGCAAGGCAGCTTCAGGAAAGACAATTTTGTTTGTATGCATTGCATGCTTTCTTGCAGGAACACTCTTTAGTGGCCAGATATGGACACGACCCTCCAACCATGAAAATGCACTGCTACCATCCAAACCTGACTGTGACCACAAACGTGTCAGTATATAACTTCTTCTCTTTCGTTATTTTAAACCGTTGGAAAAATCATAACTAATTCTCAATTCTTTGGTATAGATACAAAATTGGCACTTGAGGAAGTCTTTTCACGTTATTATCATCTATTTGTTGCTTCTGCAAGTGGTCATTTTGTATTTACACAAAAAAGATTGAATTAGTTCTGATTTTCTCAACGTAAACTATGTAGACATACATATATATGTATACACCAAGAAACTAATTTCATATTTTTATGACAGAAACTGATTGAAGGAAGATCTGGTGATGTAATGGAGGAAGTCGTGAGGACTCATCAAGCTATCAAGTAAGATAGAAATCTCTCACTTAATTTGAACCTCTAACTTTGATCTGTCTTTTTACTTAACATATATTGTGACAATGTATTAGAGTATTCTTGTTGCATATTAGTTATATGAAGCGTAGTATTAACAGTGAGAGATGGAATTTGTGAAGAAATGGTGAATGAAAAGGAAGGAACTAAAAATGCATTAAGTTGGTTTGAATCTGTTTTGATATTTGTATTGATATGTGTGAAATGAAGGTCTCTGGATAAGGCAGTGTCGACGTTGGAAATGGAACTGACAGCAGGTAGGAGAAGCCAGAGTGGTGGGCAGCACATGCGAAAGAATAATGTACAAAAGGCTTTTGTGGTGATTGGTATTAACACAGCTTTTAGCAGCAAAAGGCGAAGAGACTCTATACGCGAAACATGGTTACCTAAAGGTGTAATACTACTACTTCATGCATGTGATGTAATATGACTCTAATTAGCATCATGGGTCGAGTCTGATACTACTTATAATTAGGTCACTTACCGATGTTTATATCCTAGACAATAATGTACTAGCACAAATCGAAGGATCTCGAATAAATGATCTTTATTATTGAATTAGACCACTATCAAGACAAAAACAAGATGAGTATCTTCAATATATAACAGGAAATACATCAGAGAAAAGACAGATCACACACTAGTTAAGAATACACTTATTTTTTGTTACACTGAATGTTATAGGTTTGAGATTGCTGAGATTCTTATCTAGAACAATATATGATGTGTGAAAAGAATGCAGGGAATGAGGTGAAGGAACTAGAGAAAGAGAAGGGGATTGTTGTAAGGTTCGTGATCGGGCACAGCACCACACCAGGAGGAGTTTTGGACAAAGAAATTGATACAGAAGAGGCAGAACACAAGGACTTCCTCAGGTTAGACCACGTTGAGGGCTATCATGAGCTATCCACCAAGACTCGCCTCTACTTTTCCACCATCACTTCTTTGTGGGATGCTGATTTCTACGTCAAGGTAGACGATGATGTCCACTTAAATCTAGGTATGTCTTTCAAATTTAGCTACCATGCATGCAATTTTTTTAATACCAATTCAACAATTTGCTTCTATTTCTTTCTGATATTTGTTCTACAGGTATGCTAGTGAGCACACTTGTCAAGTACAGATCAAGACCAAGGGTTTATATTGGTTGCATGAAATCTGGTCCTGTTCTATATCAAAAGTGAGGTTCCTTTTTTATTCCCACATACATTAATTTGTGATTCATAGCCAAAGTGGTTGTTCTGTTCTAAAACTCTGCATTATTTGAACATGTATGGCAGAGGAGTAAAGTATCACGAGGCTGAGCACTGGAAGTTTGGAGAAGAAGGAAACAAGTACTTTAGGCATGCCACGGGCCAAATATATGCCATCTCCAAGGATCTCGCCACTTACATATCCATCAATTGGTGATTTCATCATTCTTTCCCATTCTTCAATCATTTTTTGAGTAGAATCATGTTAATTATGTTAACTTCTGGTATCACATTCAAACATATATTCCAGGCCCATATTGCACAAATACGCAAATGAAGACGTATCTTTAGGTTCATGGTTATTGGGTCTAGAAGTTGAGCATGTGGATGAACGCTCCATGTGTTGCGGAACCCCTCCAGGTATATGTAGATCCGGAGATTCTCGATATAGGTCAACCTTTCGAACTACTGCTGAATATACGGATTCACATGTTCAAAAAGTTTCTCGATCGACTGATGATATATTGACAATCTACACTATATTATAACTAGAAAAACTAGAAGGAGAAATAATTTTAAAATTATATTGATGAAATTATAGATATAAACTAATACATTTCAATTTTTAGTTTTTGAAAGTAACATTTTATTTTATAATATTAAATTAAGAATTTGATTTTGATGTTGTACACAGATTGTGATTGGAAGGCAAGAACAGGAAATGTGTGTGTGGCATCTTTTGATTGGTCATGCAGTGGTATCTGTAAGTCTGTGGAGAGAATGAAAGATATACACAGAGCTTGTGGAGAGGGTGATGGAGTTGTTTGGAACATTGAACTCTGATCCTCAAATTCAAACTCAAAAAATCTCATACCTTTACTACTTTTGCATCAAGACCAATTAAATGCATTTTTCTTTTCTGTAATCAAAATTGCTGGTTTTGTTGAGGATAGTCACCTTCCTTTTCTTTAGTTTTTTCAATCTATAATCTGGTTTTCCCTTTCATTCTATGACCAATTACACAAATTTCTTTTATGTTTCGGCCCATGTGGAAATTTTATATTCAGTAATGTTTTTTTATAAATATTCTGGGAACTTAACATAATTTACAAAAAAAATCTACAGGAAATTTGTTTTTATTTTTCAAATTTTATAAAAAAACTAAAGGAAAATTTTCACAAAATTCTAAATTTTCTAATTGTGGTTTAAATTTAATTTTTGTTTACTATTTTATACATTGACTTTCTATTTGTCATTATTCTGAGGCGTCTGGTGGATAAGAAAACAAAGTTATAGATTATTTAATTTAATTAATTTACCAACGGAGAGTAAATTAAAATAAATTGAGGAACATTCAAATTTTATGTGAAATCAAGTTTTGCCCCAATCTAATATATCATATAGCTTTATCAGACAAAGTGACACATTTATTGGAAACTTGTTAATAAAAACTATCATAAAAGAGTTATCAACTTAATCATTCTTAATACAATAACAAGAATTAATTAAAATAGTGTTATCTCATACGCATAACAACACCACAATCCTAATCAAAATTCTATGACAATGTCAAAAAATATACGCCAAAATCACCAATAACAAAATGAACCTACCTCTCAATCCCAAAATAGAGCTACTAATGAGGATTTTACTGGATATAAGATTGCATGGAAAACATACTTTGTCATATTGTTTGATTTTTTTTGGCAAAAAAGATAAATCACACAAAATGAACTCTGAGATTGAATTTGAAATAAAAAAAGTTATTGCAAAAGGTATACTAGGGTGTGTTTCGAGAGTTGATTTGGGAGAATGAAGAAAAAAAGAAAAAAAAATAAAGAGAAAGAGAATGGAAATTGAGATTATTTGGATTAAGGGAAAAAAAAGTAAAGATTTAAGAGAAATAAAAAGATTAAATAATTTAATTGTTATAATAGATTTTAAAAAATTACAAAATGATATATTTATAAAATAATTAAATCATCCTTATTGTTATAAATTACTTTTAATTATATATTAAATTATAATTTTATCATTATTTTATATATTTAATGCTATTATTAGTATCATTGACTTTTTAATTTTATTATTTACAATTTTATTATTTTATAAATTTATGATTAATAATATTATTTATTCTAATTTTATTGTAATTATTATTATTATTATTATTATTATTATTTTATTATAATTTAATGTTTTTATTATTATTTTATAGTTATATTTTTATTATTTTATAAATGTACTTCATTTATTATTCTTAAAAACATTTAATTTTACTTTTTTAGTACCTGGGTAAATATTTCGTGGATTCACATGGGCAAGTTCATATTTTTGGAATTTGTCATAGGATTTGGGCTGGGTATTACTTTTTCTTCTACTTAAATAGATCATAAGTTTATTTTACTTGTTTACCTTTATCTTTGTTATATGTTAGGGAACGGAAAATGACATTATCATATTATTTGAATGGGTGGATGAAAATGAGTTTCATAGATGACAATCTGTAATTCTTTATATACAAGAGACAAGCCTCTTAGTTTAGAGCATCAAGTTTAACTAGAAACAGTGGTTCCTAATTTTAATTATTCGTGTTTTTCTAGTAATTTTTCTTCTTTCTTTTAGTAATTTGATTTTTTTTTTTTTTCTTCCATTATTATTACATATCTCGGGTATGCAGCTAATTATCATCGTTAACGTTTTTCTTTCTTAAAAAGTCATAAAAGAGACATCTATCATTAATACTCTAGATCGACCACCAAGTTGTTTCACTAAATAAGCGGGATCGGGCTATAATCTCACAACCCCTCAGCCTCAGACATAGGCCAATGAGACTAGAAAGCCTAAACAGCTGGATCAGCCCATAACCTCAAACGGGATCGACCCATAACCTCATAGTAACTATTTCCAACCTAATTTTCTATAAACATTTTAACTATTAAAATTAGTGAAAATATAAAATTAAAAAGGAGAATTTTGTTAAATAAAATGTGAGATTCATCAAATTTGTGTAATTTTCAGCTAATTTTAAACAATGAAAAGAGTGTTAAGACTTTGTTTGACATCACATCACATGGGAGAAATTCATCACGTATCATAAGATGATTTATGTACCTTGCAATCCAAAAATATAATAAAATCTTAGGCATACAATCAACTAACACCATCATAATTGCATTTGTTTTCTAATTGAGAAACAAATGGATTAATAATACAATTAATGAAGTCTTGAAACATGAGAAACAATCGAAATGAATATGAAAATATATATAAAAACAGTGTCCTTTTGATCCATTTTAGAATGGTTAGAGGGATCTAAGGACTTAATTTGTTTGATTGATGAGAGTGTAAGAGAGAGAAGTCATTGTTTGGGCCCATAGGCCCAGAAATCCATCTCTCCCCGTAACGAAAGTTGGTTGATCTGATGCACAGAGTGAGGATTCGCCTCCTCAAACCTCACTCCTTTGTTTGACTCTTCGTGTCCAAGATGGGAAGTAACTAACCGATCAAGAACACCCCATTCGTTTATCCCTTCGCCTCTTCCGCCACCCATTTCTTGGTTTGGCTCACACGATCCAACTTCAATTCCAGACTCCGAAACTTGATACCTCAGTCCCTCGCTGCCGCTCTCGCACTCCCTAGGGTTTGTCATAAGTTGCTTTGCCATTATTGGAGTGTCTGAAGGTAGAGACGAAGCATATGAGTAGTCATAAACCATAGGTTTTTGGGTTTGAACAAGAGTTTGGGATTGAAACAGTGAGTATTGGGGATTTTGCAAGTGTGGGTAATGGAGACCGAGCTCAGGCTTATCAAGCTCCCTGGGATTCTGCTGTTGGTGTAGCAGGTAATGGTTTTCTCTATGCATGAAGGAGCGTCCATTAGAGCTTGAGGAATTGTTCATTTGTTGATCTGGATTATGTGTAATGCCACCTTCATTTCCAATCTTGAATAAATTCTTCTTCTTGAACACTCTGCATACCACCCACCCATCTTCCTACAAATACATTCATATATATTACTTTGAAAACAAAAATAAATCTAAAGAGATTACTCAAGAGAAGATATATTCACAACCTACTCTATTATGGATGATATAAAAAAAAAAATATTTTTATCATTTCATAAAAGAAAAAATTAAAATTTTAGAAAAAAAGGAATGTATACTTCGATGTATATTTTTTATTATTTAAAGAGATAAAATGATTTGTATAAATAAGAGAGACATTACTAGAAAATCATTAAACAAAAATCAATTTTACAGACTTATTAGTTTTTATATTGACTAAATTAAATACTATTTTAGAGATTAAAAAAATTATTGGTATCAAATTAGTTTTGATCATTGATAAATAATTTCTAAATTGGTATCTAATTAATTTTTATTATTGATAAATAGTTTTTAAATTGGTATCTAATTAGCTATCTACGTTTCAACTACCAATTATTTAGATTCTAAAGTTAGTATGTAATTGGATACCAATTTATAAATGATTTATCAATAATAGACACTAATTTATATACTAATAATTTTTTTAAGCACTACAAGAAAATCATGAAATAGAAACCAATTTTTAAAGACTAAAATAATTAGTTGCAATAGTAACTAAATTAGAAACCATTTTAGAAACTAACAAAAAAATTGGTTTCTAAATTAGTTTCTATTATAGTTAAATAGTTTATAAATTCGTATCTAATTAGCAACTAAGATTTTAACTACCAATTATTTAGTCTCTAAATTTGGTAGCAAAAACCTTGGTTTTTAAAAATTTGTTTCTATTTCATGATTTTCTTATAATGAAATATCTAAAATAGTATCTAATTTTTTCAATATAACAACTAATTATTTTTTGTCTCTAATATTTTTTATTATGAGAAAAGGTAAAAAATGATTATGAAGAAATTTGATATTAGCAGTGAGAGAGGAAGAGACGTACATTGGAGGTTCCTTGAGGGTCATTGGCATCTTCTAGACGGTACTCATGCATGATCCAATCAGTCTTTTGTCCATGAGGAGCTCTTCCTTTGTAAAACACAAGGGTTTTTCTCATTCCAATCTTCTTGTAGCTGTTCCTAATGCATTTGTCTCTTCCCGTTGCTTTCCAAAACCCTGCATTCGTCGCTCTATTAGTCCTTGAACCTGTAGGGTACTTTCTATCCTTGTGACTGAAGAAATACCACTCGTTTTGCGGAGTTGATCCAATTCTACATCTTTCTGTTTCTCATAAAAAATCCAACACAATCAAACTCAAACTCAAAACTACGTAACGAACTGATGAAAATGTTTGAATTTACCTTGCAAGTCCCACGGTTCCATCTTGTTCAAATCGACCTCTCTGATAACATCCATGTCAAACTTCTGGAAGGAGACCTTCTTCTTCAAGTAGTAATGAAGAAGCTCTTCATCCGTCGGGTGAAACCTGAATCCCGGCGGCACACCACCATTGGAGGAACCCATCTAAGCTCTCGAAAATTACTTCACAGGTAGCTGCTTCTATGCACTTATCTCTCTCTCTCTCTCTTTGAACTCGATTAGTTTGAAGAACTAAGCAATCGATTCGTGGGTGGTGTTGCAAGCATGGCAGTTATATACCTTGTTGGTTGTCAACGCCACCATCACACACTGTGACCATATAGAAAGGGTTGACGGCCGGTGACTACGCCGACGGGAGTGGTTAAAGCTAGCTATCGTAAAAAGCAAGTTTACGGAATGAATGTGACCACTATGATTGTTATTGTTTATTATTTTCGATCATTTTCTTCATATTTTTCATAGGGTTGCCCTACAACCGTATGGGGAGCGTAAGGTACACTTTCCTAACCCTAGTAATTAACCTACGTTCACAAATTCACACCCAAAAGTAAGTATATCCCATTCGTTTCGATTTAAGAGAAAAAAAAAAGGTTTAGTAAAGAGACTTAGTTAATGGAAGAAGCTTTGAAATTTGCCAAATGTAAATAGAGGGGTGTGTCATATTAATTATTATTTGCCCTAACTTGTGGTCTTCTTTCCCACTATTTACTGTAACTTAAACATCTTACATTGGAAGGTGTTCGAACTTCATTATTGTGTTGACCGAAACCCGACTTAACTAGGTATGCAAAATGGGCATGCTTAATTTGTGGTTAGGGAATGATAATGTAGTCAAAACCCTAGTTTGTAATAACCTTCCAATAATCCAGGGAGACATAACCTTCTAACCTTCCAATAATCCAGTCATTAATTTATGTTAAAATCACAAAATTATGGTATATGGGTTTTTTTTATAGAAGGTGTTGAAATCTATATCTCTATAGAAATCACTACAACTCAACTTCAACAAGAGGGAATTGAATTTACAGGTTTAAAGTCATTACTTTGAACCGTAATGAATTGGCGTCCATCGTGAAATAGGTAAACAAAATTATTCCTTCACAAGATAATATAATACAAAATCAAACTAAAGACTGATCATTTAACCCGAAGAAAATGACCATACTCCAATGCCTACAATAAATCCTAGATACCATGCGAGAGTTGTAGTGAGACAATGTAAAGGCTAGAAGAAGAGTATAGGATGCTCATGCAGAATAAGATCGATTACGTGAAGAAGTAGAGAGTCATCTAATAAAGAAGGCTTATGTTTTCAATTGATTTTTTTTCTTTTTTATCTCAAGGTTTATTTTTCTTAAAAATAATGCAATTTAAGGATGTAAGCATGATATTAACTATTTCACTAGATAAACCTTTTTGTTTACTCGTCTCGAATTTGAGGGTTGTATATTGTCATAACTTGAACAATGATCCATGATCAAACTTGGATCATAGAATATTCTAAATGGGTTGATCCACAGAGGATGAATCATCAACTAAAGTTAGACTTAAATGAAATACAAAGAATTTTAGGATTTAAATGTGAAGTAACTCAACCAAAATCATAAATCACCTATTATGCATAGTACATGTAGTTACCTAATAGAATCTTATATAGGCCATAATTCTCAGGTGTAATAGAACTAGAACTATGAGATACATAACCCTCCAAGTTTCCAACACTCCAATCATTCTTTTCTATTAAATTCGCGATATTCTAACGTATGAGTTTTCCTTATAGAAGGTGGTGGAATTTACCCTTATAAAAAATCACCACAAGCTCAATCAGAAGAATTTGAAGTGGGTGTGGTGGTACCCTAAAGGATATAGCACACATACGAAATTAATTTCATTTTTCTAATACGTAATTAGGTGTCACATTTAATTAAAGAAAATGTGAAGATTTTGAATTCAAAGTATTAACATATCTCGAAAAGTGGGGCGTACGCATCATGATGCTTTAAAAAACGAAGATAGTGTTTATGTGAATACAATGAGCCTATGAATTGTTAAAAATGTATTCCACGCGCTTCTGAAAACACTGTGGACTAAGCTGCAATAAATATTGGTTTACTAATTTTGTGGAAATATTTAAATCGGTAAATGATCCCGAGAATTAAAAACTAAGATAATTTATAGGTTATATTTGATTGTTCTTAAAGCAATGTTAGGAAAAAATGGTACTAAAGGTTCTTGGGATTTTCGTATTTCATTGGACGGCCGAAGTTTATACTAATAAAAATGTTGTTGGTAGAGAATTTTTTATGTAAATTATTGAGAATCATATAAAGTTATAACAAATTTAGGGTTTAGCCTTAAATGTTGATAGAGAGAGTTAGAGACGCAGTCGCCATAGCTGGGGCAAGCACATGTGGGTATGACCTCAAGCGCATTCAGATTGCTTTGCTTCATTCAATTGCACGCTTTCTTTTTCTACTTTTTCTCATTTCTTATCTTTTCCAATGGGGTTTTCGATTTTGAATATCAAGATATGTACAAAATTTATGTTCTAATTTCAAATTCTAAAGATAGTATAGAGATAATATAATTTAGTTTCTCAGACACTTCTTTTAAATGGCGTGTCGGTGTCCGATACTTGTATGGGACACACCGACACTCGTATGACATTTGTAGGATACGTATCCGTGAAGTGTTCAATTCAAAAAGTATTTGTTAGATTTTTTATAATTCTAGTACGGTTCTAACACAATTTTGAAAAGGAAAAATACATTAATTTTCTAAAATTTCAAACTTTATTGTATAAATTGTTATTATGATTATAAAAATAAGAAACAAATCTTTGTGAACCAGTTATGAAAAACATCTTTCTGCTCCAAAAAATAATCCAGAACATACTTGTGCACATAAATCTTTATTATCAATTTATATAATTCATAATTATATAATATATAGATCTGTGTTCTTGTGTCTTATATTTTAGAGATTTTACGTATTTTCATATCCGTGTCATATCAGTATCCGTGTAAGTGCCAGTGTTTGTGGTACATAGGTTTCAATTATTGTATTTAAGATATTTGTTTTAAAAATTGATGTTATATGTCACGATTTTACCCAAAAAAAAATATCACTTAAAAGAGTAAAAAGTATATAAATTTTATTAACCTTCGACTTCTACATTAGTAGGGTTTATAAAGATGCAGAGTTTTGTAGAGTAACTTGTTTTGAGTTGATGGTATTCTTCGGAGAAATGATTGGTTAATTCATGGAAACATGAAATCTCAAAGTTCGTGTATCTGCATTCCTTCATGCATGCATATATTTCTCCTGTAGACCGGATATTTATATTATTTATCACAGCTGTTCCCCATGATATCTTAACTCAAATCTCGTGGAATTTTTTTGAACTATTTCACGGTGATTTTAGAAACATAGAAAATGGACGAAAAAAAGCCTTTCTCATTTATTTTTTATTTCGTTTCTGATCTCAAGTCCAAAAGATAACATCTCTATATTCAATTACTGCATTTGATGTATTATCTGTTTTGAAAGTCAGTGTTTCGTCACGGTTTTGTCCTTAAAAGGTACTTCGATGGGTTAAGGGACAAAGATTAATTTAAACTGTCATTGACCTCGACTCTAAATAACGTGAGACTATATTTTGGTCTTACCGAAATAATAACCCAGTTGAGGACTAAGAGAAAGAGTTTACGATCCTCAAAAAAGAATTTACGATCCCCACAGACGACACTAATATTTCGACATTCAAGTTTGAAAGATAACATAATTAATGTATCTAAGGTATTGTCTACTTTGCCGATCGTACATCACAATTTTGCCTAATGATAGATATGCTGTGCAATTTTTAAAGTCCCAAAAACCACATATGAATCAGTTTTCTTTTTATAAAAACGCATTATGTTTTTTTAATTGCCGACAGAATACGAAACCAGTCTAAGTATGGCATATTTAAAAGACAAGAACCTAGTTTTTTAGAAGTATTTAATGGATAAAAAAGAATTATAAGTAAATTGTAGATTTTTGTTATTTTTGTTGGAATTTCATGTCTTTAAAATTTTAATTTTTTAAAATCTCTTTAAATTTAAAGAAAAACCAAAACAGCATTATACTCTGATAGTTTTATTGCGGTAAAAGGTGAGAATCAGATGTAGTTAATTAGATTATTAATTTGAAGTTTGATTTTTTTTAAGAAATTTACCAGAAATTTTAGATATCTGAAAGTGTAGAAGATAAATTTTGCCAATAATCACCTATCTCAAGACAAAATAAATTAATAACTATACATAAGAAAAAATTGATTATATGCTTAAATAATGTAAGTATGGGATGGTATCAATGGAAAATTATAATTGTTAATATCATATAAGTATTGTGTCTCATTGTTGGATATTATAATTGTTAATATGTGATATAATATTCTGTGTGTTATTGTGAGAAATTTAAAGTAAGAATTCATTGAATATGTTGGAAAATTTGTTAAATTTGGCATATGATTTCAAACTCTCACCTTACACTAGAAAAAAACTCAAAAATAACTTCCAAACCTTTATCAGAACAATGATGGGTGTTAAATGAGATTATGCCTCATTGTTTCAATTAATAATACACTCTTTATTAAAATTAAAGAACTTTAGATATTATTTTAATTTATTTTTTTTATCTCATAAGTTACCTATTCACTCATATATTTTTTTATCAGCAAGCAATAAATAAATAATAAATAGAGATGTTTGAGAAATACATCAACCCTTTATACAAATAGAACAACTTGAATTCTTTACAAGTACAAACACATCTAGTCGAATTAGAATCAAACTGTACCAAACTATTACAAACTTGACGTCCTAAGACTTCTTACATAGAAAAAACAACGAGCAGAAAACCTCTTACAAAATCATCAGCAGAAGTCTACCAACAAATCGCACAACTTGTTAATGTTTTTCAATAGATTTCATACAAATTAGTAATTCAAGACACTAGTCAGAATACGAATTAGATCCACTCACATATTATGTACATATTAAATCATTTTCTTTCTTAATTGTGAGACAAATTACAATAAGTAAAAAAAATTTTGGTAACTTTTAACATTATCTCTTTTAAAATCTACATGATTTTTTATGTAGAAATTTCAATTGACATGATTTCTTTATTGATATAAATTTAGACTTTTTGTTGATTAAATAACTATTTTTTTTATAAAAAAATATCACTATTTATTTGGCCTATTTTAATTAAATCAACTACATTATTTGTCTGAGAATTTTTTTTTTACTAACTCTCATTACGACAAACGTAATTAATTTATACTTAGTGAATAGAGAGAAAACGTATTGGGATAAAAAAAATTACATTACTTAAGCAATGATTATAATACATTTCACTAACATTTAAATTATTGTTTTTTTTAAATATTTTATATTCTTCTAGCTTGCTAATAATTTTATAACATTGTAGAAAAGAATTTGTAGCAATATACATTATGTATAAATTTTTAGGTGTCTAAACAGTGTATTTATAACATGAAAAAGTAAATATTGAGGTTTATATTTTTTTCAGTAGCACCAAAATATTTACACATTTATTAAAACTGAATAAAATTATTTTTAAAACATTTTACAACTATTTAATAAAATTTCCTAAAGAATGATTGTGCACTTATATATGGTTTTGCTTGTGGAAGAATAATGCACGACAATATCTTAAATTAAATAAGGGAAAATGAGCATATTTAAAAAAGACAGTATTTAGGTCCCCTAAATTTTTTCTTTTTTTTAAATAGACACTTAAACCTTAATGTTATTACAATTGATTTCAATTTATATTATTTGTTAGTAGACACCTTAAGTTTTAATATTCTTTCTATTACTTATTAAATTTTGCATTTTTATTTTAATAGACACCTAAAATTTCTAATTAATTATTCAAATTTTATTAACTATTTTTATGAAAAAAAAAATCATCTAATCTCACCATTAAAACTCATTAAACTGTTTAAAATAAAGTATTGCATCATCAACAAGCTGAATCAAAGTCCTATATATTTAAAATCTGTAGATTTATATATAAACAATTAAAGAATTTAAGAAATTAAAAAAATAAACCTTTTGAATTTTTATTTTCTATATTTTTGTTTTGATTTATAAAAATGAATTATAACAAAAAGAAGAAAAATTAATGAATTGATGACGTTTGATCCAAATGATTTAACTCAAACTTGCTATAAAACATATTTATGAAAAGCACGACAAGTTTGAAAGAGTTAATTAGACTGGAATTAAATTCTAGATGTCTATTTATGAAAACAACAAAGTTCAATAATCAATTAACATTAATTTAAAACTAAATTATAACTTAAAGTATTTATATGTAAAAGGGATAAAATTTGAGAATTAATTAAAACAAGGTGTAACCTCGTTAAATTATAATTTGCCTCTTTAAAATTACATTAAAATAACATTGGTAAGTATTTTTTAAAATTATCATACATTCTCAAAATTATTTTAATTAACAAAAAAAATATTAAAAACAATTAGGGATTGTGCGTTGTATAAACTTACAAATTAGTTGTTCATAAAATTCAATTAGTTGTTGGGGGAAAAAGCAAGAGTACAAAATATTTCAATAAACTATGTAAAAACAATTAAATTGAATGATCTAAAATTAATTTTAGAGAGATTAAAAAAAGTTTATAATATTTTCATAAAATACATTGTAGTAGATTTTCATAAAATGTACAATCTAATGAAAAAACTATTTTACTATGTCTCACATAAACTCCATAACCATTTTAAATACCTCATTGATTAGATAAAAATATGGTTTGAGAACTCCAAGACTGTTACGAAGTGAATTTTAAGCCAAACTCAACCCCATAAAACCGGCTCATGAGGTTGAGGTTTGCACACACTTATATACAATGAAAGATTCTAATCTCTAGTTGACGTGGAATCTCCAACACACCCCTCACACCGAGACTGTCAACTCGTGCGTGGGACTATATATTATGGGTGGTCCGATAGCGGCCTGATAGCGGGTGGCCTGATAAGCCCAACAAATACTCGCTAGGATAGGCTTGAAAATGGCTCTGATACCATGCTACGAAGTGGACTTTAAGCCTAACTTAACCCCATAAAACCGGCTCATGAGATTGAGGTTTGCACTCACTTATATACAATGAAAGACTTTAATCTCTAGTTGACGTGGGATCTCTAACAAAGATTTGTATATAATTTTTTATGTAATATATATAATAAAAGATAAATTTATAATTAAATGATATAAAAAATATTAAAATAATAATATTAAAATTTGTAATAAAATTATATAAAATTTATTAATTATTACTATATGATTACCTAAAATGTGACGTGGTAGATGGGTTTGTGGTAATGAGAACACTATAAGAGACCCAATGGGCCGAAGAATATCGTAAAAAAGATTAAAACTTATTACTAATCGGTTAAAAACATGTTCCCTAGTCTCTCTCTTGCTTGAATGCATTCAAGAACATTCTCATTGTTGAAGTCCACTTCAACTTGTTCCGCAGCGCTACCCTAAGCATTGGGATTAGGGCTTCTAAGTTGTAACTATAATAGAAATCACGAGCTACGTTAATCCCAACGTCTCTGCACTCTGCGAGATTCTCAGTGATTCCTCGTCAACACAATCTCTGAATTCGATCACAAACCGTGGAGTACCTTCGTTTCTTCTACTTGGAGGAATCAGCAATCGGTTTTCCGTCACTCTCCTCGCATCCGTTAAATTAGAGGTGAGCCACTACACCGTAACCGTTTTTTTTTTTTTTTCTGGATTTGATCGATTTGCATTACTTCAATTTCAATGCAATGCCGTGACGAGGTTCTTATGAGTCACCAGATGTATATCTCAATTCTTGTTCGAACTGCAATTACATTTACCTGCTTCATTGTTGCCAGATCATACAAAATTTTTACTTAGATTAATTCGGTTAGTTTATATTTAGATCTAAATCTCGTCACCGCGGCATTATTCCGTCAGTAAGAGACTCACAATTTTTTACTAATCTTTCAATACTCCCTCGCCACCGTGAAGAGCTTGTTCTACATCCTTGATTGTGTAGACATTTAATATTTTTGCTATTATTTTATTTGCTTGATAAGGATAGTAGTTTGTTCTATTTTGTCACACATGATGATGGTTAAGTTGAAAATCGCTCTGCCAAGAGTTGCTTTGCAGGCATACATGGAAAAGCCGTGCTTAGCTGATTGTTTTATGATTTCTTATTGCTTTTTAAGGATGCTTCCTCTGAACACTACTTGCTCTTTGATTGCATATCGTATACCTTAATCTAAATTATTAGTTATTTAGCTTCATTGCATCAATTCTACTTTACCCATCCAATCCTGAAAGTAATGAGAAACGAAATCTGGAAATGTGATTACAACAGAAAGTGGAACTACATCACTGCATATGGCATAATTTCATGTTTTCATTCTGTTTATAAGGTTTTAGGGAAATTGTCTTGGCTATTGGTACAAGGGAAATAAATTACATTAAGTACAATAATATGTCTTTTCTAACCCATTTCATGTCATTTATGTCTCTACTTGTATGAAAGGACTAAACGTGAGACTTTCTCTATCCATAATGAAGCACCCAAAAGTTGAACCCAACATTATGCCATTTAAATCTAAAAAACAGTGATGATATCTTTTTTGGAATGACTGCTGTAGAACCTAATTGCATTTAGCAATATAATTTATGTTTAATGGCTTATTCGGTTCTTATAACTAAAAGCCCTTGTTCTTTTAATTTCTATTTTAAAACATCATATTTTAAATCCTAGACAACCGTTTTTAATCCCTTCAATGAGAATTAAAAGTGATTGAAGATTATATGTGTAGGCACTAGAAGGAAATATTTATAGGTAATAGGGACTAAAATGAGTGTTTTTAACTATAGGAACCAAATGAAAAATTAAACTTGTAATTTATATGGCTGTTTTAAGGAAAGTTGTTATGATAATACTGTCGATGTCGATACTTCCATGTTTTGAACCTACGGTCTTTCCGTTTATGTTAGTGGAAGGGAGAGCTATTTGCTTCCAGTTCACAATGGCCGATTTCCTTTTCTCTTTTAGTCAAACATTTGCCCACATATGTGTTATATCTACAAGGTCTACAGAAATATAAAATGACTAGATAGTTCTCCTTGACGCTGAGATTGATAATAATAGAGATTTGGGTATTATAGAGTGCTTAAGTTTCGTATCAAGTAGATGGAGTAGTTAAATGGTTTGATTCTCCTCCTTTAGCGGGTAGGTTTTAAGGGAGGGTTTTGCTTGTCTTTCAGATGCTTATACCATTTCTTTGTATTAGCTTCATGGCTTGGTATTCCTTATTAGGATGTATAGGTGCTTAATTTTTTTGGACAATGTATGTTTAAACTTTGCCTTGAATTTAAAATATTTAGACTACTGTAGGCTACCCTTTTCACTATTGTGTATATCAGTGCAGCCAATAAATGGCCTACTTTGTTTGAAAAGAGAGCATGCATTTCTCTTTACGGTTTTCCTCGTTAGTTTTTTTGTATGGATCAGTCAGTTTCTTCTGTTGATTTGCCATGTCGTAAGATAAATTCTTATAAGCCTTGTGGGTTGTCATCTTCAGGCCAATTCTCCCCCTTTCAGTCTAACATTAAGTACAAACTGATGGCAAAGCTAAACTCACCTCAGAAGCCGCATATTATTTCACAAATCTTGTCAGCTATTGCATTTATGATTGACTTAAATGTAACATCTCTTTCAATGGATTAAGTTCACTAATAAGAATCTTGAAACTGGAAGCTAGTTTAACATTTCTCTGAATTGTTGAATGTTTGATTTATTACTTGCTGAACCTAACCACTGTTATGCACTTGTTCCAGCCAGAGAGAAGCTGTTAAAGTTTTCATATGGAAAGCCACTCCGTCATCATAAAATCCAAGGGATAGAAATCTCTTTTGTGCGCCATCAATTAAAAAAATTCCCATCTTATATTCAATTCAAGTAAGTAGGCAACGTAATTCCTAAGTTTGTGTAATATTTGAACTTGAAATGCCACTAAAGAACCATATTAAAAACGATTTTTTTAGAAGATAACCCTATAGACTAATCTTATTTGTTATATTTTTCATTTTTTCCTTAGGGATGACGTAAATGATTGCAAGATAATAAAATAAACATAAAACAAAGTTGTCATTGTCGATTCATATACGTTGAACTCGATAAAGCCAAGCTGGACTGACTGCAGGGCAGGGCCTAAGCTCTCAAAAAAAAGAGGCTACAAAACATTGGACTGGCCCCATTCACATAAAATCCTAGCTGAAGACAACTAAAAACTATACAGATACATATACAAAAGCTATACACTCAACGTACACCAAAATTCACAGTTATGTTACATGAAACTGTTGGACATTCCCTTCCTACTGCCTCATCTCTGCAAGATGAGTTGAATTTACAGGTCGCGTTAGGTTCCTCACCAGATGCTGGCGAATTTTTAGTTTCCTCACGGTACAAGCTGACACATCTCATGCATACAAACTTAGAAGGCATGCCATCAGAATTATCAATTCCAGCGCATCTGGTATGCTGCCAAACGCCACATGTATCACATGCTAACATTTTCTCTCCATCATCATCCTTAGCCCCACAGGTGCAATCAACCTTCCACGCCTCAGTTCCTCGTTCCATTCGGAATCTGCTTAGCCCATGTTTGGCTGGGCATTTACCTTGAATTCGGACTGATCCACTTGTTCCGAGCAATAACTTTACGGTGAGCGAATCACTGATTGACCCATATCCCAGGAGTTCTTCAGCTTGAAACCTCTTATACATTGCATACACCTCTTGAAAAGCACTAGTGGCTTCGCTCTTGAGCTCAGCAACGGTGGCATTCAAAGGCAACACAATAAGCTCTGGCGGTGGGCATGGATCTTCCTTAGGCTGATCAGAAAGCTCCACATGGCACCACAACCTAATCACAGAAGGCAGTTCTATGGCCATTTCATATGGCTTGTAATCCTTCATAAATTGTTTACAGTCAAGGAGCTTCCTGGCTGAATCAGCAACCCTTTTCCTCATAATCCTAGGTCTGTAGGACATCATTTTCTCAGGATGTATTATCGAATCAAATAAAAATTTCAAGTCAGAGATCAGTTGCCCTTCTGTAGGATAGCTTAAATCTGTACTTAATCCATTACTCCTTGGTCCCAACCTGTTATTAAGTATATATATATATAACACAAGCTTTAGATACATTAATTAAGATGTAATTGACAAAAGCCATGTCATCTTCAACCTCACCTGAACTCGATTGCACTGGAAATTGGATTACATCGTGAACAAACCACCATCCCATTGGCAGCTAATTTCCCAGGCAAGTGCTTAAGACAGTAGTCAAGAAGCTCTGGAGATGAAACACCCCTGCATACTGCACCCTTGAGAGCACGCCTTGTCACCCATTTGGACTCAGTACACGCCCCCGATGCAAGCAACACCTTGACAAGAGCATGTTGCACCTCTTCAACATCATTTCCCGTCCACGTACACAACAGATTACTGGTCTGCTTAAAACTTGTCGTGGCTATTGGCTTACGACATTCATGAATCAATACCAACAAAAAGGAGAACAGATCTTGAATGTTCAGAAGTTCTGTTTCTGCCAAAGACTGGTAAAGAGAAATGACACACTCCAAGCGGCTTCGTGGTCCCCGACCGTGGAACGAAAATGACGACAAGGGCATATTCGACAGTGTATTCACAGCGTTTTTGTACGCATCTTGGGTAAGAGCATAGCTGCCAGTTCCAAACTCATAAGCCCAATTGCCATACCAGGAATGTCCTTTGGTGATTGCATGAAGCAAACGGTATTCCAGCCCAAATTTCTTGGACAAGTCCATCACGCTAACCTTCCTGCTCAAGAACACAACACAGTTAACTCAAAACAAAGGGGTGGTGCCCATCCAGATGCCAAATGTAAGAAAACAAATTATTCGAACCTCACAGAAATTGATGTACACAGCCTATCCCAGAAATCCATAATATCAAATCCAGATAGAAGCTTCGAGCCACCTTCTCTTCCACTAAGTGTAAGCAGGTGACCATAACCATTGGAATGGACCACACCATGAAGAAGATGCGTGTTATCTTCAATCTGAAGATACACCCAGTCCTCAAGGTCATCCACAGTGATGGCAAAGTTACACGATTTACACCTACAGCCATGCAGAAGATTAGTTACTCTGCATTCAAATATCCCAAAGAAAATGTTTCAATGAAAACCATAAAAATATGCATACCTTGTTTCAGATAATTGGAGCAGGTTCCCACATCTTGAACAAGGTCTTTGATATGGTTCGACCGCATTACTCGCAGCCCTTATTATGAAATGGTATCGCTTTCGACACACCGGATGCCCACTCCACCCTTTGTTTTTTCAACATAAAGTCAGCATTAGAGCACAACCATACATTTCCCATATGCCCCATATAAAAATCTATATCACTAATATTTGTCTGTTTTCCCACACTAAATATTGTTATCAATTATTAAATTATTAATACTACATTATTATAAATATATAAATAATAATAATAATACATACATAAAAAAAAACATGGGCAAAATATATTTACTGTATTTGGCCTACGAGGAAGTAGGAAAAAGAAAATACTATAAAGTTTTGGTTTAATTTTCAGCCAAATTCTGGAAGGGAGAAATATTAGGTGGATTAATTAGTAAAAATTAAAATTATCTGCCTGTTTAATTTTATTTTAAGCTAATGAGAAATACATGGGTTCAGAATCAGTGAGTCACAGACTCGGCGAGTGGGGGCTCACCAACGACTCGGCACTGGTCACAATAAACAGAAGTGCGAGAACGGGTAACATCCTCCTCGACAATGTCAAGAGTAACGACCGCCGGCGAGAGATCGGGTCCGTCGACGAGGTCTCCGACACGGAACAAGATCTGCCACGTCATAAGGGACGGAAAAAGGGAGGGAGGAAAGGTGATGCGCGCGTGGTCTGAGAGGAAGCGTTGGACACAGGTCCGGAAGGGTTGGCCGGAGGGGGAGTCGGCGGTGGCCGGAAAAGTGAGGAAATCGTAGAGATCAGCCGTGACCCTCCTCTTCATCCTCTTGGAAGGTCTCTCGTTGACCACCATGATTGAGTGTGGAGGTTTGAGAGAAGATTAGGGAGAAGAGATCTGAAAGATGAGAGGGTGATGGAGGAGAGTATGATTGAGAGGCTATGGAAGCTGAAACGCTGAAACAGTGAAACAGAAAAGGCTGCAGAGTGAGGGTAGAAGAAGAAGAAGGCGCTAGTCGCTAGGGTTAGATGGTTGATTTATTTTTGCATATATCCACTTTTCTTGATGGCATATTTGTCATTTTCCCTTTTTTCATGGCGGTTCACTTTCCCTTTCTCTCTCAACTGCCTTTTCAATTTCCACATCTTTTCATTCTCTATTTCTATTATTACTCCTATATTTCTCTTTTCTATAAAAAATCTATTTAATTTATATATTTGAATATAATTATTTCTCCCACTAATTAGTAATTTTCTTATAATTATTTCATTCAGTTTTTCATTTTCAATATCTCAAGCATTTAATAAATACAAATGTATTTATTTTTATTTTTTAGCATTTTAAATATAATGCATAATAACAATTTATTAACTTTCCACTTTTTTCATTTTCAATTACTTTTTTTAATTCAGACAATTTCACTATTTTTCCTTTTTTAATATTTTACAAACAAAAGCTTATCCTATATCTGTTACATTCTATAATATTTTTTTTACTGTCAACTATATATTTATCCACATTATTTATTAATCTAATTTTTTAATAGAAATTCAATTCAAGATATATCCTGAATTCTATACAGCTATTTTTCTAATTATGTTAAAATATTATGAAATAATAAAATAGATGCTTTAAATTTTGATCTTTTTAATAAAAACATTTTTCTCTTTGTTGTTTATATTTATTTAGTTGACTCAAATATCTTAGGTAATCTGTTGTTTATATTTATATAGTTGATTTTCTTAATTATCTATTAATAGAATTTAAAATTAATTTTATATTATAATTTAAAATAGTCATTATAAATCTAAATTATAGTTATATTTAAATTTATTTATGTATGAAAATGATGAATTACAATAAACTTTATTTATGTATTTAAAAATTATTACTTATTATAAATTTGGTTGGTAAATTTTACTTTTATACATCAACTGACATAAATATTAATTCAACAAGAAAGTGGAATCCTTTGGATTTAGTAATAATATGTATTTGAAAAGTTGATGGGAGTAATATTTATATGAACCTGCTGTGATGAAAAATCTATCAATGCACTGTTATAATACGCTTACGTGTCACGGGTGAAATAAAGAATGAGAAACCATAGCGGGTGACGATAAAATCTGAATTAGGCGGTTCTGATTAAAACCTTTATATTTGGGAATTGGCGTCTTTTCAACAATTTTTTGAATTTTCATTCTCCCACTCAAATAAAACGTTAAACCCCGCGTCTTTCATTTCCTAGGAAAACCCACACTTTTTTTTTGTCAGTTTTATTTATAATTTGAAACAATGTTTTAAATAAAATTACACACTGCACAAAATAAATATTTTTATGAAATAAAAATTTAAATTTTTTTAATCATATTATATTTAGAATTACTATCATAAATATTTTAAAATGTGTAATTTATATTGAGAATTTATAAGTTTGTATTGCACTGAATAAAATGCTAAGTTCATATAACTAAAAGTTTTA